>NC_083634.1:15785500-15950500 GCF_963584025.1 Labrus mixtus | reverse complement strand
GCCCCTCGTGGAACACTATAAGGTTTTATCTGTACCAAATGAGGCACTACACCTGCCCCCCCTCCCCCCTCCCTCCTCCCCACCTCTTCAACATAAAGCACCGACCAGGAGTCTGAGGTAGTTTCACATTTTAAAACGCACACAGCTCTCGGTTCGTTGACCAAAGAGATCAAACCTTTATTTTTAGACCCTCTGAAACAATCAATTTGAATTACAAAAGAAAGCAAAAGACGGCCGCAGAAGGTGCAAAGTTAATCAAAAAAAGGTTCTGGTCGAATAGCCAAGGAGCTGAAAGACGGAAAAAAATAAGTTTTTTAATAGGATTGAATGTCATTTGTAGGATGTCAGGCCTTTAAAGGGGCAACAAAAAAATGCAGTTTTCTGGTAAATCTAACCCTCCACCAGCCGAATCCTTTCTGCACATGTCTTGGTTATATAATACATAAATATAAATACGGACGTCAGTGTCAAGAGTTTTGGCTTCAATTTTGTACAAGGACAGGAGATGGAGCATGTTGTCATTTCTTATATACATGATAATGATAAGCGCTCACAGGATGCCTCTTGTTCAATCAAATGACTCCATCGCTTACTTTGTCAAGACATACACGAGTATTTGATCTGTGAAAACAGGAAAAAAAACAAAGATTCAATGTTTGATTTCAAGTTAGGCGTATATCCCCCAAAAAGTCCAAATATTTAAAAATGACATTTGACAAAAGTTTCTTTCCTTGAACCCGCCTGCAATGCAGAACAGGCGGTACAAATCAGCGATAGGAAACATATTTAGGATGCACCTCAACCCCCACGCATGCAAACTTTGAATTAACCTGTCCGCGCCTCGCTTTTTCCACAACGTCCCCAACCTCATGACACTGAATTATTCAGCTCCATAGAGGGGGGGGCATGGTGGTGGTGGTGGTGGGGGGGGCCTGTTTGTGCTGTGAGGGACCCCCACAGGGGTCAAAGTAATGTCACAGCCCGGCCGAGCACTCTCCATGTCCGCTGATTGCACCCTGACAGCTCGAATGGAAGATGAAGCCAAGCGTGTCGGGGTTACGGCGTCTGTAGCGGTGGATGAAGGAGCGCCCCCCTCACCCCCCCCCCCCCCCCCCCCCCCCCCCAAGCCTCCTCCCTCGAACAGGGGAGCAAAATGAAAAGACTTTGTCCTGGTTTAACTCCAGAGGACAAATAAGTGACATTCATGTTTTGGAAAAGATGCACGTTTACTTTGATTTTTTTTTTTTTTTAACATGACAGTTGTTAAGGAATTTTTTTAATCCACAAAAAGTCTAAATAAGTTTGGTACGAGGTTACGATGTTGCTTACAATCCAAGCTAATCATAATACATATCTAAAGATAAAGAAAATTATGCAGACTAAAGACAAATATATGTAATGTCTGTGACTAATGTAAATATAGTGCAGGATATGAAGAAACAATGGTCAAGCCATTAATATTTGCCTGTTTGCTTCAATAATAAGAATAGGGAGGAGGTGCAGATCTTTGCACTGATATACTGGTTTACTTTGCAAAGATCTTGTTTTTTTAGAGACGTTGACAGCAAGACAAATACTCCAATTTTCAGAAACATCAATCTTTACTTTTTCCAGTTGAATCAAACTTCATTAACACTTTAAAAAAAGCAGGAAAGGAAACAAAGAAGGCGATCAATAGGGAAACAGCCTCTAAAGCAAATTCTGTCTATTCAGCGTTGCGGTGTCGTGCATTATTGCTGACCCACAAACAGGACCGAAAACTATTAATTATAATGCCAGCAATGTGTTTTAAACTCCACAGCTCATCACAGACAGGATCAATATGTAAGGAAGAGAACGCGTTGCCAAATCAAAGTTCACTGTTCCATCCTGGAATAATGAAACAAACGGTGTATCCTGCTGCAGCGCGGCTTCAAACGCAGGCTCCTTGTTATTCATTCATTATTACAGCCAAGAGTCATGTCATTAATTAAAACCCAAAAACAAACAAAAAAAAGAACAACGAGGACAGTAAGACGAAGAGTAATGTAAGGGAGGGTGGGGTGGAAGTTAGTGGCTGTAGTGTTGAAGGGGTGAGTTTGTAGGGATTTCTTGAAGGAAGTCTCTGATGTTTTTTGGGAGTGAGTTCGAGAGGGTGGGAGCAGCAATGGAGAAGGCCTTGTCCCCCCCAGGCCCGATATTTGTATGTTATTGTATTGTATGGAATTCTATCATATTGTATTGAATCTTATCGATTCATGTCGTATTGTATCATTTAATGTGATATGTATTTTTTTTTTTTTTTACATCAATAGGTCACATTTTATTTTAAAGGTTTATTTTGGGCTTTTTGTGCCTTTAATGGAGAGATATGACAGCGGATAGAGTAGGAAATCAGGGAGAAAGAGAGTAGGGAATGACATGCGGTAAGGGAGCCACGGGCACTTACCACTGCGCCACCAGCGCCCCAGGTCACATTTATTTTAACCTAAAGAAATGTACGGTCGTCAACAAATATACAGAAGTTGTTCTAAAAGTCTTGTGAATTACAAACCCATTGTGAGTAAAAACCAAGACAATAAAACCCATCCATCCATTTTCTTTACCGCTTTTTCCCGGGGTCGCAGGGGGCTGGAGCCGATCCCAGCTGGAGGGGGGGGTACACCCTGATAGAGTGGTAGAGTTGAGCCTTAACCAAATCCATTCCATCCTTAAGAATTGCATTCTCTCAATGGTTTATTGGTTTGATATGAGATTTGTTTGAGGTGATCTCAGGCTGACAGAAACGGCTGATGACAAGTACACTGATTTTCACACACACCCTCCCCCATCTTCCACCCACAAGACCCCTGTAATCACTAAATGCAGCCCTGCCTCTGCATTTATGTATCAAGCCGTTTTCACATATGCACTCCGGATAATATCTAGATAGGCATCCTGGCATTCGGGCATCCCGGGGCCGCAGCCACGGACCCACACTCGGCTCTCATCCCCAGTGTCAAAATCCCGGTCGGACTCGCTTTAATCTCCGCGTTTCAGTAACATTGAAGTTATCCCGTGTCTTTCAACGATACAACTCCCCCTATCTAAACATAACTTTCTGATCCTAGCTGTCTCTCTTACTCTATCCCGTAGGCTAAATGAACAAAGCGCCCCTACAGGCCTTGTTTTCTGGTTGTGTGTGTTTTGACTTAAGTTTAGTTTCTGTACTTGCAGCGCGTTTGATGCTTATGCAGCGCGTTTGTGTCTTTGCAGCGCGTTTGTGTCTTTGCAGCGCGTTTGTGTCTTTGCAGTGCGTTTGTGTCTTTGCAGCGCGTTTGTGTCTTTGCAGCGCGTTTGTTTCTTTTGCAGCGCGTTTGTGTCTTTTGCAGCGCGTTTGTGTCTTTGCAGTGCGTTTGTTTCTTTTGCAGCATGTTTGTGTCTTTGCTGCGCGTTTGTTTCTTTTGCAGCGCGTTTGTGTCTTTGCAGTGCGTTTGTGTCTTTGCAGCGCGTTTGTGTCTTTGCAGCGCGTTTGTTTCTTTTGCAGCGCGTTTGTGTCTTTTGCAGCGCGTTTGTGTCTTTGCAGTGCGTTTGTTTCTTTTGCAGCATGTTTGTGTCTTTGCTGCGCGTTTGTTTCTTTTGCAGCGCGTTTGTGTCTTTGCAGTGCATTTGTGTCTTTGCAGTGCGTTTGTGTCTTTGCAGTGCGTTTGTGTCTTTTGCAGCGCGTTTGTGTCTTTGCAGCGCGTTTGTGTCTTTGCAGCGCGTTTGTTTCTTTTGCAGCGCGTTTGTGTCTTTGCAGCGCGTTTGTTTCTTTTGCAGCGCGTTTGTTTCTTTGCTGCGCGTTTGTTTCTTTTGCAGCGCGTTTGTTTCTTTTGCAGCGCGTTTGTGTCTTTGCAGCGCGTTTGTTTCTTTTGCAGCGCGTTTGTTTCTTTTGCAGCGCGTTTGAGTCTTTGCAGCGCGTTTGTTTCTTTTGCAGCGCGTTTGTTTCTTTTGCAGCGCGTTTGTGTATTTGCAGCGCGTTTGTGTCTTTGCAGCGCGTTTGTTTCTTTTGCAGCGCGTTTGTGTCTTTGCAGCGCGTTTGTGTATTTGCAGCGCGTTTGTGTCTTTGCAGCGCGTTTGTTTCTTTTGCAGCGCGTTTGTTTCTTTTGCAGCGCGTTTGTGTCTTTGCAGCGTGTTTGTTTCTTTTGCAGCGCGTTTGTTTCTTTTGCAGTGCGTTTGTGTCTTTGCAGCACGTTTCAGCCTTTGCATTTGTGGTGGTAGTTTGCATTTGCTTTTGAATGTGCAGCGTTTCTATATATGCTGCGTGTTTTTCTATATGTATGTGGTTTCATCAGTTGCTGAGCGTTTGACCCCTACCGGCCACCGTAGAAAAGGGTTACAGTCTGCTGTCAAGCCCCAGTTCAAAATCAAATGAACTTTATTTGTGTGATTCTTTAGTAAACACAAACACAATTAAAACTGAGGAGACAGGTAGCAAACAATAAAGCACGTGAGCAGCAGGTCCGTTCACCTGAGTTATTAAATGTGGCATTTCAAGGTAAGATCCGGGTATGGATGCCCCCATGCTCGTGGAGATGCTCGTGTGTACCATGCGTAGCCAGCACGCGTCCTCAGCATCATCACAGGCACAGACGCGCGCGCATTGGCTACAGCGACAGAGAGCGAGAGAGAGAGAGCGAGAGAGCGAGAGAGAGAGAGAGCGAGAGAGCGAGAGAGAGAGAGGGAGAGGGAGAGAGGGGGGCAACCGTCTCCCGGTTTTATAGCACGAGGAGTCGCGAGGATCCTCTGACGACAGACAGACAGCAGATCTGCCGCCTCGCCGCCTGCGACACCTGAACGCATCACACGCACAGCAGAAGGAGAGGCAGGTTAGCTGGAGGAAGAGGACCGGAGGCTTTCCTTTAAAAGAAAAAAAAAAAAAAATCTACCAAGAAGAAGAAGAAGAAGACGAGGAGGAGGAGGAGGACAGCGAGGGGCAGGCAGGCAGGCAGCCGGCTGGCCGGGACCACAGAGCCCCTAACCGGAGGAGAAATCATCACCGCCTCGTCACATCACAGCTCGGGGATGACAAAGGTGGGTGACGGACCGGTGTGCGCCTATTGTGTTATAGCAGCAATCTTTGTCCTACATGGCGCCTTTAATCCTCATAGTAGAGAAGAAGTAGATATGACTGGGGTGGGTTTTGGAAAGGAAAACGGGGTCGGTGTGACACTTAGAGAAGCATGTCTTTTGATACGGGGACTATAAAGCACAGGCAGCCACAAAGACAGCCAAGCAGTTTTAATAACAGATAAGGCGGATTGTTATTGATAAATACGGGGACTTTGTGTTTAGGAGGATGTAGAAGTGTGTTGATGGCGGGGCGGAGTGATTTCATCCAGCACGACCCCCCCACCCCCCCTAAAAAAAAAAAAAAAAAAAAAAAAAAAAAATCGAATCTAATCCGGCCCCACATTGGGATGGAGTGAGACCTTTTAAGGAGGTTTTTGTTGTTGTTGTTGTTGTTTATGTCCCGTGACATGCCTCATATGTGTGTGTGTGTGAGAGGGATGAGAGAAGAGACAGAGAGAGAGAGAGAGAGAGAGAGAGAGAGAGAGAGAGAGGGGGGTGGGGGTGTTTATCGTCTCCTTGAGCGCCCGAGGCTTGTCGGGATGATTGATTCCTCCAGTTCAGGCAGATTATGAGAGTGAACACCTACATGCCAAAACCCCGGCAAATTAATTAAATTGCACGCGAAAAGATTAAACCTCGCGAGATTATCAGTGTGGACCCCGTCGTGTAGTGTAGCCTCCAACCCGGTGGAGTTGGATAAAAAAAAAAAAAAAAGGATGCAGGTTTGATTCCTCTCCTGTTAGCCGATTTGAGTTACTGTAGATGTTGGGTAAAAGTTGGATGGAAGTTTTTTTTTCCATCTGATCCTGCTTCATGTTACAGGATCAGATAAGTATTCAGTCAATGCGTAATCCAGGGTTTTTTTTTTTATTGGACCATTAGTGTGTCATTAATTTCTGACCTGGAGGAGCTTTAAAAGTAATGAGATAAACACAGTGTTGATTCAGCTGGCAAAAAAAAAACATGCCAATTTACTGATTGGACAGTTATTGTAAATGTTCAATTGGATCAGGTTGATTTATGGGGTGAGAAAAATGAAGAATGCAGGATGTCTTTACACAGTTTAGGTTGAGGAGGAACTCCCATCCAAAGATCGTCCCAAGGCGGCAAAAAGGAGAGACAGAATGCGTCCTTCTTTCAGCGCAAGACAGACCATGAAAAAATATGTCAAAACTGGATCATAGTGAACTTATATAGGAGTTGGCTCCCTCCGTATTCCATGTCCAAACTAGTAATAAGTTATTAAAAGTGATTCTGAGGCCGTAAATGACTCAAGTAAAGAGACACATGGATTGTTATTCGGTGCTGGGGTCACAAAACTTTGCAGGAAAAGATGACAAAGCAGCAGCACGCTGACTTGTTTCACATGATCACAATCGCATGTTTGGCTGGAGCGATATCTTAGAATAACCTGAAGACAGAAGTCCTTTTCCTCGTCCATTTTTCGGTCTGAAGCTGCAACTCTCCTCTCCTTTCTGTCCGTCTGTCTCGTCCCCTTGTGTGTGTGTGTGTGTGTGTGTGTGTGTGTGTGTGTGTGTGTGTGTGTGTGTGTCCCTCTCCTCCTCCTCTTGTGTCTTCAGTATGTAGGTTAGCAGAAAGTGGAGGGGACGCGACACAGACCTGGAAAAGTTGTATCTTTTCCGCTGGCATGTCCACAAGACCGAGTGATGAATGTTTGCTCTGTGTGGGGAATAGCAAAGCACGGAATAACAATAGAGGGGAAGGAGGGGAGGGTGGAGCAGTAACACACACACACACACACACACACAGACACAGACAGACACAGACACAGACGCACACAATGCCTCTTGAAAAAGTCAATATGATAAAGTACGTTGTGCTGACTAAGATTCACTGCATCGTTGTGTTACAGCTCATCACCAGAGTCTTTTTGGACGCTGGGTGCCCTTTAAAGACCGGCGCTCTGGGGAAAAGGGTTTATTTATACAATCTGAGACTATGATACACAGCTCAGTGGCTGCTGGCTGTACAGTGCTGCTGAAGATGGTAGATTTCAGGCGGCGAGCCAAAAAAGCAGAACTGTTTACGCCTTCCAAGGAAGCAAAATTACTCAGAAATGTTTAGAACTTCCTCTGTTTGTCCAGGGCTCGAGTGGGCTTTCTGCGGATGTTGCCTTCAAACTGATTTCTTCCAGAGACCAGTGTGGTTAATGCCTAAGTACCCTTGAGCAACAGATTATGACTCCTAAATATATATATATATATGAGCTGGCTTCTTCAAATCTAGACAATAGGTTTGCTAAGAAAAACTCAGGTTGCTTGTTAGATATGTGTTGTTTTTTTTTGTTATTAAGCCCTAAGTGCAGTCTGCAAGGTGGGACTGACCTCGTGTAGCCTGAGAGGCGAGACTCAGGGCGAAAAATCACATTTAAAACAAGCAATTACTGGAAAAGTAAGTCGATAAGTTTATACTGAGTGATCATGTATCAAGTAAAATATTCAATATGTTATGAAAATGGGCCAATTTCACAAAGAAACAATGATTTCAATTTTTTGCGTAATTTTTTATGAAAAAGATGGGTTTTTTTGGGGCCTAATTGTTGCAATTTGTTGGCAGTTAACAGATGACAAACAGTTGGGAAAATCTGAATTTACAAGGGTCAAAAGGTCGTCTTCAGTACGCTTATTTTGTCTTCTCTAAAATCAAAATTCAATATACAATAATATGGTGACAAGATCATGTTTGGAGCTTTCCTATACATTCTCAAACTATTATTAAAATTGTTTGATTAATTTTTGATTAGTCAACAAATGAGTGGTTCAATCCTTTGTTCTGCTCTACAGGTCAAGTAAGCGCTTAAAAGAAAACCACGCCAGAGGGTTACATCACTCATTTTACATTGGTATATAATGATAGTTGCTTTTTTTTTTTTTTTACTGCTTGTATATCCTATGTTGTTTGAAATGTCAGGATGATTTTCACAAAAACTGAAAGAATAAAAAAAAACTCACCGTGATCTGTTATTTAACCTTTGCTGAACCTGCCGAGCCAGCTGAGATTAAATTCTTACTCGTGATGACGAGAGATGACAAGAGGCAAAAAAAAAAACAAAAAAAAAAAACGGAGCTCTAAACTGAAAGAAGGAAATCATACTGGGGCATGGACGTAGAGGGTTTTGTTTATCTGAGAAGTGCTGTGTCTGTTTAGGATACAGGATGATGTGACATTTGAGTATGAAGCTGCCAGCATCAGTCTGTCTCCGGCTTGATGTGTGTTAGTGGAGGTCAGGACTTGTGTTTAAGATGGACCGCGAGCTTGAGTGATTAGAGCCCTTATGATTAAAAATTTACAACTCAGCTCGCCGCAAGAGGACTGAGGGAATGTGTGTGTGCGTCTGTGTGTGCTTGCATTTATTTTGTAACATGTGGATGTGAGCCAGAGTGAGATTAACTCTCCATGTCTAACAAACCTCATAGTTTGACCCGGCTAGCCAGCAGACACACACACACACACACACAGATAATACATTCACACACTACCTCTTGATCGCCTGCTGGGTTAATGCAGGCCATGAGCGGCAGAAGCACATAAACACACAAACAAACATTGAACTCAGGCCAACTTTCAGCCACTTTGATGCATTAGTGCAAAGGTGCATTTTCACCTCTTGGTGGTTCGGCAACAAATTGATCTTGATGTTTGTGCGCGCTCATGCGTGCAGAACAACGATAGTTCAGATTAGAGGTGAGATTAGAGGTGATTCATTTATATCAGGAGTTTGCAAAGCTTTGTAAGACACCCCCCCCCCCCCCCCCCCCCCCCCCCCATGCCCTTTCCTGTCGCTTATTATGGAGATTATTTGATCCTCTGAAGAGCTGAAATAAGAGACATCAGCATGTCGTGTTCTTAAGTCTTAACAAGGCTTCAGAAGTGTTGTCAGATGATGAAATATGTATTCTGAATTGCCCTTTATCCCTTGTCAAAAAATCCGAAAGGCTTTTATTGTGTTTGCGTGTCAGCCTCGGTTCCGTCTGTGGCCGATGGTGCCAGATGAAGACAGATGGACGGGGGGTTTTGTCGGGGTCTGGGCCCGGCTCCAGGGAGCTGCCCTTGGTGCGAACGTTTTCATCTACTTGTAGATGTCGGACAGACAGAATCCAGCAGACCCTGGATTAAAATGGTCTGGGCTGGAAGATTATGGGAGCAAAGGCCTGTATCTGGATGTCCCTGCTGTTTGGCATGATAACACAAAATGCATTTTTTATTATTAATACTCAGAGCGTCGCAGTTCAGTTGTCGCTGCTGCGGTCGGTTCATCAGTCAGACTTAAGTCATAGCTAATACGAAATGATTGTACGATTCGATGCAAAACAATATGACACAATGAGTACAATAGGCTTTATTGTCCCCGTAATGAAAATTGAACCAACTTGGATAGTGTAAGCTTGATTAACTTGGTTGATTTAGAGGTTATACGTCGATGATATACTGTTATCTCGCCTGGAAATACAACGCAGTGGACTTCAAGGCAATTCAGCAAATTGAAGTGATAGTGGCTAGAGAACTTACAAAGAATATTTAGAGCTTGTGCAATAATATTCCAAACAAGTATGGACAGAAGTGTTTTATTTTGTTGATTTTGTGGAATATATGGAGCCTGTTGGGACCCATTCTTGGTCAACGTCTTAAAGGACCTTTTTAAGATGGGTCACAACGTTATTGAGACAGATAAATGATGGTCTTCTTCAGTAGCAGATCAACATGTACGCAGGGTTCTCAGAGAGCTTAGCAGACATTTATGAAACGACATCAACAAGGCAAAAGGAAGGAAGATCATCGGTATTACTAAAAGCTATTGAACTGACCTTGTTTTTAGGAAATCACAACGTTGAGCACTTATATATGCCAGTCAACTTACGATTATCCCACTCATTCTGATTGAGATAATCGGATTAAAGTTTTTACATAACTGTTCCTATAATGAGATTATTGCCTGAAATGGGATTAGAGTGAAATATTGGCATGCACACATACCAGATGCCATGATTTTTAAACTGGTTCCAATTCTTTCAACGATTGGATTCTTTTTCTCAGTTTTCCTATCCCAATGTCCCGACTGAATCTGAAGTCAAGTAAGGGCGAGTTCGTGTTGGCCCGTCAATGGTCCTAATCGCAGATCTGGGGGGGAAAAAAAACAGCGTTGTAAGTAAGTCGAGGGGTGGCTCTCTGTGTGGTTCTGTTCCCATGAACCCTGAGGAAACATGAACCCCTCTGAAGAAAGACGGACAAGGTTTATTTTGCTCACACGGCCTGATTAAAGCAAGTACAAGCGCCCAGGAGAACAAATGAGAATTGTCAGCGAGGACACACTGTCTTGGGGGTCGGTAACAACAAACCATTCTATATCTTATCTAACTAGATACCTCAAAATGGATATCACTTTCCAGCACCTGTATCTTGGTCCAAAGCACGACAGGTAACTTTTAGAAAGAAGTCCAGTTTACGATAACGAGCTTTCCAACATCGTCTGGTTTTGATTGTCTGTTTCTTTTCGCCTCCTACGAGTCAGGCTTGGAAAAAAGATGAGTGCCTTCTTTTTTTATTGTACTCCATCGTATTTCCTCGTATTCGATAGCCCACAAGGTGAAAGCTGAGCCACTGGGACGAGGATTAATACAGGACACCTTTCGAAGGTCCAAGTAGAGCTGACGAATGGATTGCCGTTTTTGTTCCGACGCTGCAGTTCCACGATGAATCTGGCATGAACGCAGATACATTTTTTGCATTTCCTTCTTCGGGGTTTAAGACAAATTACTTCTTAGAATTCATTTTAAACTAAATAATAATACTCGGGAATAGTTTGCACAACAAAAGGATTTTACTTCAGATGTTTTCTGTTCATTTTTTCCCAAAGACAAGATTTATTTGTTCCACCTGAATACACAACAGAAGCTTATTTTCAGATACCTGGCTCACTTGTTGTCAAGGACTATGATTAAGGGACAAACACAATAAACTCAGGCCTTTGAATTATTTTTTTCTGTTTCCTTTGATTCATCTCCTTTCATTTCCGTAGTTCCCCACACACGTTTGTCATCCTGAAACAAGACGTTTGGTCTAATAAACAGGAGGATCGTACTTAATGAGTGTGTTGAGCTGCCTAGGCAGGCGAATAAAAGCCTCTGTGAAGTGGTAAAGGTGTTTCCTCTGGAGCCGCACAAACCCAGCCAGTGTTAGAGAAGGGGAGGGGGTTGGACTTGTGTGCGTGTTTGTTTTTCTTTGTGTCCATCTGGCATTTTAACCTGTGAAAGTTTGTCATTGTGAGTTCATGAGGCCTGCTTGGTTGCTGTCTGTGTGAATTGGGCTTTATCTATTCACACCAGTGTCTGTGTTTGAACATGTTTGTGTTTGTGTGTGTATGTGTTTGGCAGGTGGTGGGGGTACCTCCCCTGCAGGTTCAAGTCTGGCCCCTTAATTAATCCCTTTTTTTTTTGGCCAGGGGGTCTCTGTTATCGAGTCATTACAGAGAGCCTGGCTGCGTACTAACAGCACGATCCCAGAGAGCACAGCACAGGTACACAAAGAAAACAAGCACACGCGCGTTGGTAGCTCTGTATTGTGAGGACACACAGATTTCCATGCATTCCCCTGCCCTATAATTATACTTGATAAATAATCCCAGTTTCACAAAACTTCAATCAAGTCGTTTTCTGACTGGTTATGATAACATCGGATTCACCAAGTTCATTTCAAAGATCCAGAAAAATTGCAGTAACCCGATGATTGTAAACTGTGCACTGATTTAGCACCACACTGACTATGCACAGGTTGTAAAAAGGAATAATTTTACGATACAATATGTGACGTTTCTATACATTGTGAACCTCTTCATAAAATTTTGGAGCAAAATGAAACGAATATTTAAATCCAGTATTTCCACTGATCGCTAGTGGCCTGCTCAATACAGGCCTAAACTTAGTTTGACCTAAATTTAATTTAGCCCTGAAACCAAGTTTTAACCAATGAACTGGCTTTTAATTGGAGCTGGCTAAAATGTCCTGGCAATCATAAAAACGACTCCGTAGTCCTCACAAAGATGTAAAAGTAAGAACTCAAAACACACACACATAAAGCAATCATTGCACAGCACTCACAGTAAATACAGGTGTGCAAGCAGGATGGCATACCCAAACAGAAACTGTGCTCACAAATCCCAACACGCTCCTGCCTCCACCTATCCACAAACACAGATTCTTTGAAAAACAAACTCTTCTACTTTTCCTCTTAACACACGGCGGTTTCAGTTCCGCTCGCTGACTGCAAAGGAGTCTGGATGTTTGGTTGAGACGCTCGGGTGGCGTGTGAAATCTGATTACAGTCTTACACAGCTTCCCCTCAGCGGCGGGAGGGCGACCACTATTACTGCCGCATCACTCACCAAGTCTGGAAGCCTTCAACCACATATTCCACTTTCCCTCGTGTGTGTTTCCCTGTCTGCAAAACTGCTCTGCTGTATGGTGCTACAAACTAACCGGCCCATTGGACAGACAGTAGCTGAACGGTAACAAGCCCCGCTGCATATTTGCTCTAGGGTCATCTTGGTGAATGGTCTTAGTCTACCACAAGTTGTTAAGATAAGATGTACTTTATTCATCCCAGCAGGGAAATTTAGGTGTTCCAGCAGCCAGCATACAAACACACAACACATATATACAAACAACACATATATACATACAAACACACAACACATATATACAAACAACACATATATACAAACAACACATATATACATACAAACACACAACACATATATACAAACAACACATATATACATACAAACACACAACACATATATACAAACAACACATATATACATACAAACACACAACACATATATACAAACAACACATATATACATACAAACACACAACACATATATACAAACAACACATATATACATACAAACACACAACACATATATACAAACAACACATATATACATACAAACACACAACACATATATACATACATATCCCACCCATACAAAAAAAACATGAGCCCACAATACAGTTTGATATATGATATATGCAACTCAGGCTAAAGTTTAAAAGATCACTTTTTGGGGTCTGTAGCTCAAAATAAATCAATAAAAGTGTAGTAGAGTAGAGGATGAAGATGCATTTTTGCCATATCTGACAAGTTGTGTTTTACTTACTTAAGTATTTTTAATGTGTTAGAGTCTGCATAAACATTTCTAGTACTTTTAAAGTCCTTGATTTCCCAGTTCTTGTTTGTTGCTGGCAAATTTGTCAGCTAAAATAAACAGCCTACCCTGTCACTCGTTGAATTTATTAGCTGTAGGTAGCCAATTAAGCTTAGTAAGCTAACGTCCAGGCCTTCCTGATCAAGCTAACAACTGGTTTTGCACTGTCAGATATGCAGACTCCAGCTGAGATTCTTTAATATTTCAAGCTAGCAAGTGTGTTACCCTGACATGCTCTTGTTTTCCCGCTCACGTTAGAGCAGATGAACGCTTAATTTGAGTTATTTCTGACACTTTTCTTCGGTCTGGTTTTGATTTGGAGAGGGTAAAAAAAAAAAAAAAAAAAAAGAAGAAGAAGGCGGCATCCCGAGTCTTTATGTGAGGACGACTGCTGTCACTGAAGCCAGATGCGACGCTAATGAAATTCAAAGCCTGCCATGCCAAGTTACAGCCGAACGGTCAGCTAATTTAAGTCGATAATAACCGAAAGGCACGGCACTTGAATATTTGCCAACATTTGTTAACTCACAGTTTTACCAACGTCGTGTGCAGTGTGCTTCTTTGCTCTCAAACGTGAAGGAGAAAGTAGACCATGTGGGCTGACACATTTGTTCGCTCGTTTGTTTATTTTTGTTTTCCGGTCTGGTGCTTCTGACTTGCCTCTGACGTCCTTCTGTCACAGATTTTCTCTCACTTCAACTTCCCCTCTCTGTGATCCTTACACTTATTTTCTACTTGAATTAATTGACAGCATCTAGAGCGTTTTCCTTCAGGCCTTGTCCGCTCTTCATCCAAACCGAACACATCTGCCGACAGATCAAACTATATGTCTGGCTCTGCTCGGGGTTTCTGCCTTGCTGAATGTTGCCAAAGTCTGAGCTCATGATTGAAAGATTGATTGATTTTTATATTTTCATTGCAATCTTAATTTAACTTCATTAATAAATATAATAAGCCCTTGTTTCCTACATGTTAAGGTTTCACAGATACAACGTGGCCGTCCCTCTTCCAACTCTCTCCAGAATAAGAAATACAGCCAGACTTGTTTTCTATCTTGCTCCCCCCTCCCCCCCACCCCCCCCCTTTTTCTGTTTTGGAGCGCCATCCTCGCCTGTCTCTTTGCTCCACACCAAAGTTCCCCCCTCAGGCAGCGTGCCATCTGCTTTTGACATTTTTAGAATGAGCAGAACTTGTGAGAACAGCGTGTTTATTGTTCCATATTCGGTTAATTATTCAGACTCCAGCATCGGCGTTCCGAGCGGTCGGCTACATGAAGGCATGAACCGACGCGAAAGCGGGGACTGAGACTCTGTTGAAAATCTGGAATTTGGAGTCCGTCGCTCTGATTTCATTCCTCTCGAGTGCGGACGTGACAGTCGGAGCTGAGACCAGGATGACAAGTTCCTATTGTCGGTCCAGCAGTCGTCCTTTGACCCTTCTGCTGTGCTGAATGCAAGAGACTCAAGGCCATCACTGCCACATGGGTGTGAGCTATATTATAGTCGTATTGCACATCATATTCAGAGCGGTGGACTCTTATTAGAGTGGCTGCTGGCCAATAGAGGGAACATAAAGTCTTCAAAGCTTAATTTAGAGTCAGTGTTATAGCATGAAATGAAGAGACAATTTGATTCTTTTTTTATTCTCACTCTCCAAATGGGTACCATCCAAATCACGTAGGCCTGATGCACTTCAGGTAGTAAGGGGGGGGGGGGGGGGGGGGGGTAATTGCTATCATGGGTACCACCTACTGTAGCTCAAAAGAAGAAGCAGGAGTGGGGCACTCTTTTATTTTTCTATTGCGGATGAAACATGATAGCCTTTACGTTGGCCAGATGTGCAAGAAAAATGGATAAAGTGACCACTAGGGCGCCTTTTAAGTGGCAAAAATTTTGATTTGAAAATAGTGTTGGAGTGACCTTTTGGAAATCCTTCAAGTTGAGAAAATGTGATAAAGGATAGAAGACCCTCTAATGTGTCTTTTCCATTGGAGGAAGTGTAATAAATGACCTTAAGGTTGCTCTTTTAGTCATGAAAACCCTGAAAGATGCTTTCTGTGGTGCTGCTCTAATGGTGAAATTATGACAAATTGTGCATCCAGGGAAAAAAAATATAACTTTTTGCCTCCTATTTTGCCTTTCCAGTGGAGGAGCTGTGATAAATAGCCTCTTGGGTACCCATCTAAGGGATAAAAAAATACATGAAAGGTGCTGTCTAGTGTAGCATTGTAGTGGAGAAAAACATGACAAAGTGCACCATGGTTTGCCCTTCTAGTGGAGAAATCTACTGCCCTGTCACGACATCACAAGATCAAGGCTGCCCCTAAATCTGAAAATCTTTTTTGTCCCTGGATATTTTCACTCTCATGACAAAGTTTATGATACTTTTGGTTTTACCATTTTTTTTTTTTTTTTTTTACCAAAAACTAAAAACTTTGCTCGAAAAAACAAACTACGTAAGTCCTAACAATTCAAATTAAACTCAAATTGCCTTCAAGTTCCTGTTACTGTTCGTCTCCAATAAATATTCACAGTCAGTTCTGAGGTAAACTCAGGTCTAATCAGAACTTGACGTTCCCTCGGCCTATTTCGCTCTGTAATTACTCCGCAAGTTATTCTGAAACACAGACCACAATATTACGGCTTATTTGCTTTTTAATTTCCCAATTATCACCGCAGACTCAACCAGAATTAACTTGGGAACTCTCCTCTATCAGTATGATAAATGGGTGATTTGCCTGCTCCAGGAATAATCAACAAACTAGACACCCAATTAAGCCCATTTGACCCATTCATAATTGGATATGAACGGTGGACCCGGCCTTCTCTATCGCCATCTAATTGCTTGCAGGGATTTCCTCCATCATAGCCGTGTTATATTGACCCAGTAACTATTGATCTTGTTTGAATAGGGGCTTATCAGCTCATTAGTCTTTGTTGTGTTTGTAAATGCAACAACGTGGGTGTAAAACCGACTGGGGTTAGGGTTCAGAGTCAGGGGTAATGGCATTTGATTTTGTGATCAGATATTGAGTGTTGTTTCCCCGATGGTTGCAATATTCTTTTTACTTGTTTTGCAATGTGGTCAATACTGTTTTCTACAACAACGAAAACATTTTGACATACTAATCAAACCTCCTGAGTCTAGCACTGTTGGTTCCTGCTTCAGGCTTATTGGTTTTATTCACCTTATGGCTGTTCTTGTCAGTTTTTAATACCAAGAGCTCTGGTTTAAACAGTCTGCCCCCAGGCCGGTTATAAAGCCTTAATGAACCTGTAAGGGTTTAAAACGCCGAGGTTTGTGTAAGCGTCTGGAGATGTTAAATCCATCTTTTAAAAAAATAAAATACAATCTCAGATACCAAAGCAAACACTGCAGAGGAGCCCAGGAGGGAAAAGCAGAACAGCTGCTCAGTCATCTGCAGTTACAGTAGCAGGTGTGAATGAACCAAATGTATGAATCTGAGCCTGCAAAAATATTCATGCAGTGACAGCCGGATGAGATTACAAGTTTTTCTTTATCTGCATTTTTTTTTTTTTTTAGACATTATTAGCATCACAAGTGAAGTACTGCAGATGGTTGAATAAAGAACTTCTCGTATTAAAATCAGTGTCATTACAGAAATCAAGGTGAGAGGACTCAACTGCCCAACAGTGTTTCAGAATCATTAAACACAGATATCAAATGTTCGTGCTGACGCGTGAACCCTCTGAGTGTAAAAATAATCGGTAAAATGTAATCTAGAAAGTCTTGTGTGTTCTTATTAAGGGCTGCTTAATGTGGCCCGAGGTTATCTGTTTTCTAAGTGTGTCTTTAAAGCGATAACTGCCGAGTTCATCAGTTTACTTCAGTGTTCTGACCCATTTTACTGTTGTGTTTACAAGCGTCTCTTATGCAGACAAATCCTAGGCGTCATCAAAAATGAAATGGCTGAGTAATTATTGAACATTACTCTGAACGTTACAGCGGCTTCTCACCGCGGGTTGTGGCAGTGTAAACATTTCTCCGTGTCGTCAGTTATTTCTGATTTTAAAAATTGTATTACTGCCGAATTCCCCCGCTTGTTAAAGTGTAATTAACTTCAACAAGCCTTGGCTTAAAGTGCCCCACTGCAAAGGGAAATACCAACTAAATAGTGGATTGTGGAAAGTGGCGTTCTCTTGGACTGATAAAAAATAAAAGTGGTGAAAACGGTGAACGGTTTGAAACAGAGTTGTGTTTTTAAAGTTTTTTTCATTTTGGGCTTTTTATGCGTTTATTAAGAGATCGGACAGTGGATAGAGTCAGATCAATTATCATTACCAACCTTTCCTTTCAATGCAGAAACGACTTTTTATATATTGATGGATGGCGCCTCCATCATGGGCTGTCAAACATTTGAACAATAACACTGATTAACAAATGTAGGTCCACTGTGCTTGTGCTCTCTACTTCCATCTGGTATCCAGGGTAAAAATTAAAGACCTGAAAAACTAGGGCAGAAAACCAATTTTAAAACTTATAATGAATCGCACAGCCAATAAGAGAAGAGGGCAGAAATTGACTGAGATTGCCTTGAGACTTTTCTGAGTCATGACGAATTAATTAGAAAGGAAAGGAGCCCGACAAAGAAAGAATACAAACTGTATACCTTTGTGCATCTGCACATTTAATTCCTGTGTATGCAATCTGTAAGCTTCTCATATTAATCAACTCGGACCACCTCGTCTGTCCGTCAACTTGAGTAAAAACTCACATATTCGCTGATAAAAGCAGACAAGCTTTTGATTCAAGCTTCTTCATATTCCACTGCGGTGCTTCGGCGCCTTTAAAGTACCTTCTGCCTCTAATCGTGGCAGCGTCTTTGCTTAATTGCATCGCGCAGGCAGCTCTTTTGCCTTTCTGCTCTGTTGCCTGCAGAATCAAAGCTCTCGGAGTTAAGAGACCCCCGGGTGAAAATATACTGTAACTCTGAGAGAAGCCGCCGTGTTTGGATTAATAAATCGCGCTCATTTGTCGTCCTGATAAAGTGGGAGCCTCTCTTTTTTTTTTTTATCTTCGGCGCGAGGAGAAAAGCGGCACACTGCAGCAGGATAAACTGTCATCCAATAAGAGCGGGAACGCCAAAAAAAAATCGGATGTGGTCCAAATGAACCTGCTGGATGGCTCGGCTCCCTCAGCCCTGCGCTGGTAATTGGCGTCGAGCTTAAGAACAGAGCAGCGGCACAGGAGGCTTTTTTTTTTTAAAAAGCCCCGCAATTGAAGTCGAGCAAAAACAAAGTGGGTACAACAAGACGGTCAGCTCAGTTGATGTGAACTCTGCGGGGCGGGTCAGTGGACCGGCAGGAGGCTGTGATCTCGTCTGGTCGGGGAGCTTTAGGGCTTCGCCTCGGAACATCAAATTAATTTGGCAGAGAGGAAGCCTGCGTCTTATGTAAATGAACAGCTGAGTTGCAAAAGCACATTGAGTTCTCTGAGCAGAATATGAATGCAGATAAATAAAGGAGGAGGGAGTGATATTTCTGAAAGAGTGTTTCGCCTTGAATATAACACACATTCACACATCAGCACCCCCGCTGTAATGAACTGTACAAAATAAACACACACACACACACACACACACAACAGTCGCTCAAACTAAAGAAGCGGAACAACAACCTTTCAAGTGTCACAGCGCGCTCATGCACCAGATTGCTTTTTTATTTTTATTTTGCAGCGACGATCGAGGCGTTCAGCTCGCTTCAGTGCCACAGTGTAGAGGCCTGCTGGAATAATTAGAATCCTCTTAAATGTTCATTCCTGGCCCGAAGGCTTGGAGTGGTCCTTTAAATGTTATGTGTCTGTGTTTAAAGGTACTCGGAGTTTCTCTTTCAGAATATTTACACTATTGGATGTAAATGTACGCAGCAGAAGTCTGGGACAGTTTAGTGGTTAGAGCTTCAATTTGGATGGATTGTCGTCAAATGTGAATGTCCGTTCACGGTCATCAGAAGATAAATTCAATAGACTTTGGTGTACGCCTGACCTGTCCTCTTGTGCCTCTATGGGCTGACATTCAAAACTTTTAGAACAATTGACATTTTGCGACACATATTCAATCTCACCAGATGATGAACGCTAACAAGTTGATCCTCAGACTTTTTTCCTTTGCCGCTACGATTTGAAATTCTTGAAGGATGGTCTGAAGATTCGGCGCAGACATTCACGGCCCACTTTTCATCAAGACATTCTTTTGATCCCTTTATCTTCATTGTTTTCTTTTTGGTGAACGCTTGCAAACTCATGAGCCTCAGCTGCCTGATGTGTTGAGTGCTAATCGGCACGCTAACAAACCGAACCAAACACGATACCATCTAAAAAAAAAAAAATGCCTCACCGGTTGATGTTACGAAACACCATGCAGCCTTGTGTGCATGTCTGCGAGCTTATTTTTAGCGTGTCGCTCAAAGCACAGATGTAGTAGGATAAATCCTCAAAGGTATGCTAGCATGACTGTTGTTTCTGTGGGCTGTTTCGTGCTAGAAAAACAATTTTCACACCATGGCGTTCCAATGTGTTTGAAGTCGTTCTGTTCATACTGGAAGGTAAATCAAAAATCTGATATAAAGATATTGTTTGTGCCGTTATGCTACATAGTGAAAGACTTTCTCAAGCCAATTCTACATTGACAGATCAGCACAGGACTGTTGTGCTTCTGTTATGCTTCGTCTGTAATGAGGAGGTGAAGGCTTGGGCGCAGTCTTTCCACCGTCGAGTTGGCATTGGCGACAGTAAATGGCGTCACTGTAAACATTGGATCCGGCAGGACAGGAAGATTGTGCTATTCGTTAACATGCCATGCATCTTTTAGCTTCTGCAGCACCATAATGCTCTGTACACTGGCACACCAATATGATGCCTTCATGGGGTTCAACGTAAAAGTAAAAAAAAAGGTGAAGCGATGTCAGAGCTTTGTTACGACGCGGCCGTAGGGAAGGCAAGGGAGAGAAGGTCAGGTCAAACCTGAGCCCACACAGCTGTCAAGTCAGAGCTAGGACCGGGTGATAATGTCGGGGGCCGCTTGTTTTTAGAAAGTCAGGAATATTCGGACGCGGCCCTCGCTTATCCGACGGGGGGGGAAAAAAGATGTGGAGAAACGGCGTTCCCGGAGCTGTCCGTCTTCAGGGCATTTACCGGATTCCTTTTCGACCTTAGCCACGGTATTCTCAGAAATGATCAAAGAAAATGTTGTTGAGGCAAAACACAACACGTGTCAGTGTGGGTACCGAGTCTCGCTTGTCATTTGACTTCGCCTAAGGGGGGGGGGGGGATCGTCTCACTGATGTTTTTAGTCCTTCCCTCTTGTTCTCGCGCTGGATTTGGCTTAAGGCGCTCGCCGGTAACAAATGATCTAAAGGGCTTAAATGAATACGCGCGCGAGTACAAGGTCTGATGTTGATTCTGCCTCTCAATCAGGTCTCGCACGTTTTCTCCATCTACATTTGTCTTTCAGCAAATCTCTCCCTTCAGTCTTGCTGCCTCTCCTCCCAGTTCCCATCTTCCTCTCACCCTCGTCTTACACTCACTACTTCATCCCTCGCTCCCCCCCCCCCCCCCCCCCCCCCCCCCTTAGCCGCTCTCTCATCACTCTCTCTGGGGGGTCGTTTGGGGGGAGATAAAGCCTGTATCTGAGCGTCCGCGGGGAGTCTATCCTGCAGACGGGTAATGATCGAGACACGCTTTCAGGCACAAACCCGCAGACACACATGTCAGATAGAGCAGCTGCACACACGCACACACACACACACACACACACACATGTTGGAGTACTGACATGCACTCCATTTGATTCTCTTTCTCTGCCTCGCTAACAGGTCCAGGAACAGGGCGGGGCCTGATGCTTAAAAAGCACCTTGGGGAGACCAGCCAGAGAGCCCTATGTGCCTTTACTGTTAAGATAAGAGGGGGGGGGGGGGGGGGATTGAGAGAGGGAGAGCCCAGCGGAGAGGTGGAAGATGAGGAGGAGGGGGGGGGGAAGTCAGGGAGGTGCATTTTCAGATTAAAGTAATGAGGATTGGAGGGAGACTGTTGGGAGAGAGTGATAAGAGAAAGAGGAGGAAGCTCTGATGCTCTTTGTGTCGAGGCTTCTACAAAATCTGCGGTCTTTGATTCACAGCGTTGCAGCACCGTGTTCGCCGGCTGCTCCCATTGAGCACCAGCTTAAACTCAATTTATCCCACTTCTAATAGGCTTTGGTTTACAAGTAACCGCAAATTGGACCTCGTAATAAAATTCAATTAATGGTCACGGGGCGATGTTGTGAGGCAGGGACTATAAAAGCATCGCCCAGATTGTTCAAAGGCATTTTACTTTGTGGTTCTGCAGGAAGAAGGTTGTCAAACTAATTACATCTTCAATTTGTAATCCTACTCAAACTGGGCGTATTGATTGGACCAAACAGGTCCGGTTTGAGTAGATTAAAGACTTTAATCCACACTGCACTAAACTGTGAAACAACAACGGACAGGATTCTGAAACTGTAGAAAGCTGTCACGGCAGAACTCTTTTATCCTCTGTTGTAACAAATTCCAACAAACTTTATCAACTAGATCTGTTCTGCGTGTAATTCATTGGCTATCACAGCTTTTTCATGCTGGACATCCCTACTTATTTTACCAGATTCGTCTCTGTTTGGAGTTAACGCCAGCATCCCAAAGATCTGAAGCTAGTTGCTGTTTCTATGCCAAGGCCTCATAGTACATCTAATTGTTTTTTTTGTTGGGCTGTTGAAGTGTCTGCAAACTTTTATTAACCGTGGTATCGTGTCACATACTTTTATTATTTTTCCAAAACTGACAATCTGACCCAAGCCACACAGGGACTGTCCGGGTCTGTGAAGAAGTAAAAGTATGAATGTTTTTTCAATCTCCTTCTTTTTCTGTATTTTATTTTTTTCACTTCACAATCTGCTACTTTCAATTATTTTCTTGCACAATGGGTTCACAAATATGGGGTATTATTAGGTAGGGATAGAATAGAATAGAATAGAATTACTTTATTGATCCCAAACTGGGAAATTGTGGCGTTACAGCAGCAGGTTATCCAAACACACAATATGAGTAAAAAAACACAATGTTAGCAAATCTAAACATAATATAATATTAAATACAAAGTAAATAAGCACTAAAAATATCAAAACTAAGAATGTGAATATATACAACCAGGATTTAACTTTGCATTACTAGTCTTAAATATGAAAGATTAAATGTAAATGTGCAAAAACAGAGTTGTAAATGGACAGTATTGACATAGGGAGATGTGCAATCAGTGATACGTAAGAATGTGTGAGAAAAATGACTCAAAGTTATCAGAATAGTCTGTTTTTTTTCTCCTCTTGTTATTAAATAAGTTGACCGATTACAGCTTTCAAAAAAAAGGAGGGGAATCTCCTCCTCTTTTACCCGCCTGATACACAAACAACCTC
The DNA here is from genome assembly GCF_963584025.1 of Labrus mixtus. Taxonomy (NCBI): domain Eukaryota; kingdom Metazoa; phylum Chordata; class Actinopteri; order Labriformes; family Labridae; genus Labrus; species Labrus mixtus. The sequence continues at coordinate 15,927,764 of NC_083634.1, read as the reverse complement.
TAAATACACAGTTTTTAAGTAAATTAAATGAGATGAAAAAAGCTGTATTAATTCATTAAACTCGTTTTTCACGTAACAACAAAGAGCTACATTATGCTAGAGAACAGACGTATCCAACACCAGTGATTGATACAGAGAAATCAAAACAAAATAATCCCCCGAACCAACAGGATCAGCGCACAAAACCAATAAATGGGGGGACAAATGTAAATGACAATTTAGACTCTAATACATAGAATATGATGAGCAAATTGAATGGATCTCTTGAAATGTTCAATTTCGCAAATTTCAAGCAAAGCCTGGCCAACTTGAACTCTGAACCAATCGGCACAGCAGAGATAAAACAAAAAACAGAACACTGTGTTGGTTTTGGTAAGAAGCTTTTTTTTTCAAAAGCAGGTCTACAGAGCTTTTAGAGGCTTACTGTTTTTGTGCTGCCATGGCAACCAGGAACCTCTATCTTCGTCGGCTGTGGGTGGCATGACTTCCCAATTTGATCTCCAAATCTAACATGAAAAAAGGGTTTAAAACATATCTGCTCTTTGGCCTCTCACAATGCAAAGAAGTGGAAGGGTTGAGCAGCAGGTGGGGGGGGGGGGGGTTTGCAGCCACAACTGTGGAGAATAATTTCAAGCCTCATATGTGGGATTGATTTTGAGGATTTCAGAGATAAAGCCTCGGACGTAAGCAAACAGCCTTCCCGGAAAATTAACGGATTTCTTTAAATGCCGAGAAAGCCTCAAAGGATTTCTGAGAACTCAACCCTGCTTTTTATTCACCCTTAACCAACTCAACCCTCGTCGTTTAAACAGCAGCTCTCCACTGAGTGTTTCGTGATTTAGGTCTGAGCATTTCACTGTCCAGCTCATGAGTAAAATCCTCAAGTCATTAAGAAAATAAAGTCTTTGTCCTTGAGCGATAAATCATTGGCAGCTGCAGATGTAAATGCCACAGAAAAAAAATTGTGAATGGGGCTGCAGCTGTTACCAGCACGGCCTGTGCGAGCGCCCGTCCAGTTGTTGCTTCTTTTTCCTGCAACAAGGTCACCTTTGAAATCTCCCCCCCCAATCTAAAACAGTCAAGTCAAGGCCGAGTCCTTGCACTTAGCAAATAGCAATAATCAGATGTGATACCTATTGATCCAAGTGGAGAAGAAAATGCCAGGCAGCATTTGGAAAGTGGACATTGAGGTGGGCAGGACTTGATCCAGTGTCTGACTTAGACTTTTCAGCAGGATGGGCGCTTTAATGTATTCTACAGGGGCTTTAAAACTTGACTTTAAGATGTATGTAAAGATAGCTTTAAGGCTTTGATTTGAGATGCCGTAGCAACTTTAGCTTTTTGGTCCTTTTGTTAAAAAAGTCTAAGTATTGGCAGCACCTTTTTATTTGGATTCATCCATTTATCATGTGCAATAATGTGATAAAGCGCTGTAGAGCTGTGGTAGTAGAAGAGCTCAATTGTTTAACTTTAATGGTTTCTGGAAGGGCATGTCGCTGTCGAATCTTTGAAAAGACTTTGTCAGCAATGGGAATCCAATGAGTTGCCCCCGTATAACCAATCAAGATAAAAACTTCTTCAATGGCTCAGGGAGAAGCTTTTTGACATTTGAAAAAAATGCTGATCAGAAATGTCACTTCATGCTGGGAGGCCAGAGATCTTTATCAGACAGCTTGTGTGACAAATCACTGGCAGTGTTACAAGTTTCGAGCACTTGCGTCATCAGAAAACTCAAGGCAGCTGTGAGTCATTTCAAGAGTTTTTTAAATACTGTGCATTATCATAATTGGATTGAATCCATTGGGTTTGCGAATTTATTACCTAACTGCCTGGCTTTTTCTTTTTTTTTTTTTGGCTTGTGTTTGATTTTTTGTTTGGAACATTTTTTTTTGCTCATGTTAGCTTTTGTAGCATTAGTCCATGTTCTTTCAATAGCTGGCATAAACTAGCTTTTTCAAAACTGTTGGTTGTTGTACAGCAGCAGCAATAATCTAAATTAGACCTCGGCTGAAGGCTGATTTTTGTGTGTGTGTGTGTGTGTGTGTGTTAATGTGCATCCATTCACAGTGTTGGATGCTTCATCAGGTGTTGCCCTTAGTCTCCTGCAGCAACAATCATCCTGTTACTGATGGAAAGACCTCAGGTCATCTCCCTGGAGGCTGGGCTCTGAACAGCTGTGTGTACGTTTATGTGTGCGTTTAACTCTAAAGGCCAGCATACCGTGTGCAGAGGCTATTACATGTCATTGTACGGTATGATAACAGCTGAAAAAAGAAATTAAAAAAACGTCCATCGTTTGGTTTGAAGGCTCAAAATGTAAGAATTAACGTGCGGATGTGCGTGCGTTTTTTTCTGAAACCTTACAGATCATGTGAGGTATATGAACGTTTCCCAGGAGAGGTCAAAGGTCATCATCTGGGATCAGATCCGATGACAAGATCATATAGCGTAACAGCTGCTGCTCTTCTCCGAGGAGTAAGCACGAGGCTTCCTTCTTACGCTCATTAAGTTGTAGTCAGCTGTGTGTGTGTGTGAACATCTGTGTGTGCTTGTTTAAGGTTAATGTGGGGACTGTAATGCTTTTTTTCCCCATGTTTTAAGTAGGACATGTTTGGTTTGTCTGTGAGTTAATAACTTTGTGTCAGCGTGTGTTGTTTGTGTAACGACTCTCCCAATTGTAACTCTGAATTTGTTGTCACACTGCTGTGTTTCTGCAGAGCCGACGTGGGAGCTTTAAACTTTTACAGGAAACAAAACTCCTTGAAAACTTTTTCTTTTCATTTTTATTGATTCATAACGGCTGACATTTTGGAGATACCACATTTTCACACTGCAGCAGCAGCAGCAGCAGCAGCAGCATGTATTAAAAAAAGAGACCGCTGGGAGAGATGGAGGAAAAGGTTGGAGGAGACAGAAGGAAAATAAGTGCAGACGAAATAATGTTGGAATTGCCTGCAGGGGGAATTTAAGGTGGATGTTAGAATAAAGTCCTTCACGCATCTACATCTTAAATCACAATGTTGACAACAGTCACAGCCACACACAGATTAAAAAAAAAACAAGTCAGTGATTACAAAGTAGATCAAATACAAAAATGACATGAATCAAAAATGAATACGGTAAAAGAATGAAACAGAAAGTGTGTGCAAGTTATTGGCAAAAGTTACGTAATGTTAGCAATGGGGATTGGCAAACATAAGATTTAATCATGGATTAGAATGTAAACACTCACGATAAGCTGATTTTGGTGAGTTTCTGTGCTGTGGATGATCGTGAGATTGGGACAAACGTAAAACGTATTTATGTAGTCATATCAATATAAAGAAAGTGTTTCCTAGTTCTGATTTTTGCGTTTATAATGAAAATAATAAAATGATCATCCTTATCTATTAGTTTGCCTCAATCTCACGTCTTTATAAAAATCAGAATTCGAATGAAGTTGGCCATCCACCATTAGCTGTCATATTGATCACATTTAACTTAAAGGGGACATATTATGAAAAATCCACTTTTAGTGTTTTTGAACATATATTTGGGTAACCTGAGTGTCTACCGACCCACAAAATGTGAAATAAACCCATCCAGTCCTTTTGTTTGTGAGCTGCACAAGTCTTACAACACAGAGAAAAATGCTATGTTTCAAATGTGCTCTCCTTGTGATGTCACAGTGGGATTCTAGTTAAAAAAAATCCCCTCCCCTCCACCTGATATCGCCACCCATGGACTCCACCCCGAGCCGAACAAAACCTTTGGGTGCGTTCAAATTGTCCCTCCTATTTCCTTTCACTATCCAATTTACCTTAACCCCGGGGAAAACGAGGTTAAGATAATGGACTACTAAAAGCGCATCTAAAAAACTTTCCCCTGTGCCTTCTTACCGGTGAAATAATCCTGATCACCACAAGGTTGGGATTGAAATAAAAGAAATATAGGCTACCAGGCTACAAATAAGAAAAATGAAACCATCAGCTTCCTGTCCACTCAGAAATCAACATCAAAATAAATATGATTGGATTAAATTAATTGTTACATTTATGTAAGATATAACCTACACATAATGTTTGAAGCATACAAATGTACAACTGCACAAAGCATTCTTAAGTGAATGAAATATGTTCAATAAAACATGATCTGGATAAAAATGTTGTTTTTATGTTTTTATCCCTTGATCTGTGTCACTTTACGATCATCGTTAATGTTCGTGAACGGTCGGATGCGCGACTCGCTTTAAATGTTGCGGCCGCAAGGAATTGTGGGGCGTCATTTCTCATCTCCTTTCCTAAAGGATGGCCCAGTGCTATCCTATGCTAAAGGAGGTTATAAAGGAAGCATTGACCCACCTTTCCTTAACTTTTAGAGAATTCGAACGGCTCTTATCATGGCCGCCACTGAAATGCTTCCGGGTCATTTCACTCAGTTAGGAACCTTCCTGAGCAAAAATGACAATTCGAACGCACCCCAGGTCTCCCATAAAGGGAAGGAGAGTTCATTGCTCAGTTTGCTCTCCAAAGGACAAGACCTGTTCCACCTTTCTTTGCTAAGTGCGTCCACATGCGAGTTATTGTTTGGCATTATGACTTTAGTGATTGTTTGTTTAAAAAACCACTTGACAAATTCAGGAACAACCTGTGCTGATAAAAACCTCAAAGTGGAATCATTCTCGCTGCAAAATATATCTATATAAAATATATCTTTGTTGGCCAGTTTAATCATTGTGTAACTCCTTGTTTAGGGGACATAATCAGATGTTTTGTGTACAAGTATCAGGCTAGAATGTGTATGATTGGTTGGACTTTAGTCTTGACTTGCTTAAACCTTATGGGAGCCCCTAACCTCTGCCTCCTTCTACCTCCGAGTCAGAGGAATTCATGAATAAACCAGTGAATGCCCTTAATCGAAATCTTTGGCGAGTGACCACGTTGTAAAATGGATAATCCACTCTGAGGTCTGCATTACAGGATTAGTTCAAATCCAGCACTGAGGCGGCTTCACATCAGGTGGTTCTTTACCTTCACGTCATGTGTTGAAATCCTTTAAAACAAACACTTCCTTCTGGATTAGCTCTCATTTAATCTTTAAATCAATACACAGATAAGACAAGGTATCTTTTCTCCTCCTTCTGAATAGTCGTTGGCTAAAAGACAGATCAGGTTTCCTTTCACTGTGCTTTCATATCTGCAGCGATCGGAAGAGAAACCTAATCAGACCATTATAATTAAAGAGGCCAGAGTGTTGGTGCAGAAGGCGGAGAGGAGGAGGAGGTGAAGGGAGAAGATAGCAGATGAGGCGAGAGGTCGAGTCTGCCCACTGAAAGCCACTTAAATCCCTTTCTTATTAACTCTCTGTGACATTTGATCTACCTGCATCCCTTCTCCTAAAAAACACACACACACACACACACACACTTAGCTCTACCATCCAGCTCCTCTGCCCCGAAGAAACGGTCCCTGCATCTCTGCTGCATCCCCCTCCTCTCTGAATCAGGTTACTTTCATTCCAAACAGGTACTACAGTGACATTTCTGGATGCAAATGGGTGCCTCACCTCGAGCTGAAGAGACCGCTGTAACGGAATGTAATTGACCAACACGGAAGAAGTTGACATTTCTTCGGGCCGTAATGAAAAGTTCAGCTTCTTCGACTCCATGAAAATGTTTTTTTAAGGCATGAAAAGATACATCTGCGATGGTTAAAGCTCCTGTGAGGAGTTCTATGAGCTAGTTATGAAACGGGCTGAAATTCCAGCTGAAGCCTCGTTATGACCTTCAAAAAAAAAAAAAAGACTATCAGTGACTAGATTGAATATTCTGTATAGTCAGTTTTAGGCCTTTTAACAAGGCTGCAGGGTAGGTGTTTTTTTTTTTTTTACATTTTCCACAGCAAAGATTCATGTTTCCTCAACGTGTATCTTCATAACTTTTGTGATCCCCTGAGTTTTTCTCGTATGTACCTCGAGGTAGAAATTTGGTCAGATCATCAGGACGTTTTGAAACGGAAAAAAAATGAAGTAGCATCAAACCAACCCGACCGTGACCACCGCAATCTGTGCATCAATTAGCGAGACAGCGTTGATGATTTTTGTATGTGCCTGCACCACTATGCGTTTACGTACATTCCCACTGAGCTGAACCAGCGAAGCAGCACAAGCCCAGCTGTTCCAGCATGTTTGGAATTGAAAATAATAACTGATAGCGTTCGACTTTTCTCTCTTAATCTGCTCCAATGAGGTCAGCTGTCAGTTCTTTACTACTATACTGATTATTACCAGAGAAACATCTTGATTTCTTTTAGCATCAAAGGCTCATTTCACCCCCAGCAGTTGGATAAAAGGCACATGGAATAATCATTTTCAAATATCATTTTGATATGTTGTTTGAGTTGTTTTAAATGTAAATGACAAATTATGACTCACTCCTGTAAGCAAAGTTTTTATTTTCTGAGAGTTAACTAAGAGTTCAAGTGCATTCAATTGTTTGAAAGGATAAAATGATATAATATGAAAGTAATATAACAAAAAAATATATATAGTTGAAGTCATATTAAACTAAAACGTGATAGATCTGCTGGTTCTGGCTTTTCATTTGAGAGGATTTACCATTTTTCCTCTGTGTTGTATTATTGTGTGTAATAAAGAAAATCATAAACTATAGACAACAGATAAAAAAGATAATTAAAATATCAAATAGTTTCTTCCCTAAAAAAAGGCAAACTATCCTGATTGACTTGAAGCAAGACTGCACAAATCTAAACCTTAGCTCCAGCATGTTCGGCCAGATTTACACACATTTTTACTCGCATACTGGAATCCTGCTCCGTGCAGCAGATTCTTAATGATCCTGTTTACATGAGTGGGTGGCAGGAACTCCGCCATGGTCAGTAGTTCCAGCTGAGGTCATCCATGTTCAAAACTGATGCGCTCGTTCCCATCCGGGCCCGAAAACCTCGGATGAAAGCCCACGCGGTGCAAAGTGCTGCCGCCTCAAGTAACATGAGCTGGCTGTCATGACTGTTGGCATGTGCGTGGACGGTAACCGGACGGTGTAATCAAGGAGAGAGACGTCGGCCATTGTTATGCGAGTGAGATCCTGTCGAGAGAGGCTTGGACGTCTTCCCAGGTTTCCGTTGCTGTCGTAGGTGGCGTGGGTCAAGTAACGACTCCCACAGAGGACTTTCACTCTGAAGTGCTGCTGGTTTTTCACATATGCATGTCCCTCATTACTGACGGGACTTAATGCGCAGCGCCATCTGTCCAGGGTTTGAGCCAAGAGAATATAAAAGAGTGTGAAAGTGAATGTGACTATTACAGCTGTAGAAGGTAATGAAGGTATCATTCACTGTATTATTACAGTGACAAAAGCCGCGCCTCACTGCCCTCTTTCTCGCTAATGGATCCCAGCCATTATTAACTGGATAAATCCTCCTCATTGTGTCTCTCTCTCTCTTCCTCTTTGTCTCTCTTTTCTGCCCGTCTTTCCTCTCCTCATTTCGCCTTCCTTTCATCTTTTACTCCCTGTGAAGCGTCCTCTTGTTTCCTCATCTTGCAGCCGAAATTGTCGCCGCCGCCGCCGCTCTCCTTCCACCTCACTTTCTCGTTCCAACCTCCACATGCCCTCGCTCTCGTTCTTTCCATCTTAACCTTTACTCATGCACTCTTTATTTCTTTCTCCCCACTTTCCAGTCCCAATGAAGCGGAGAGAGATGTCGCAGAAGAAGATATTCCTGATCTGCGTCGCCATCAGTACCGTCAGTCTTCTGCTGCACCATGGGGGCCACTTAAGCTGGTGAGTGATTTGAAACCCACCTTGCATATGCGAACACACACCTGCTCAAATGTTTCTCTCCTTAAGTCCATATGCTGCTAATTACTATGAAAAGCATGGCAACAGCTCATGTCACTTACTTTCAAAAGGCAATTAAAAGTGAGACAAGCTTATTATTATTACACTCAAATATGGAGGCTGTCAGGGCTGAAGCATGGCTCTGTGAGTCAAGGGACTTATTATAAAAGCTGTGTCATACGTCTTTGTCAGACTTGTATTCTGTTCTTGTATCTTTTCCAATTTAACCTTCAACATTCGCTCATAAAAAACTTTTCTGACTGACTTTTTACTGTCTCTGTTAGTTGGATGTTACTGCTCAGCACCTTGTCTCTCCACTTTTTTTATCTTCTGTACATCTGAAACTCTGCAGCAAGACCGCATGCTGTTATACTGTAAAGTAATATATACAGTATGCACACAAGACTACAAATGATTGGACTTTGCAGGAATTTTGTAATAAGCCTAATTGTAATGTTAAAATTATTTCATGAATATTCATCTTCACTGACTGCACTCGTGCTGCTGCTTGATGGTTAATCTACTTTTTTGGACACAAATGATGCCAAGAATTCAATAATATATATTTTTTACCTCTGCAGATGTCATCATTATGCTGAAGATTGGTTTATGATGGCATGCACATAAAGGAATTGTTGACTGATGTGCATTAATAAGCTCTTTACAGACAGTATAATACATTGAATTGTTTTCAACTCTAGTTAGTTTGACATTATTTGTTTGGAAATCCCAACATTAAAACCTTGTGTAAGCAACTTTGTGACAAAGTGTTAATTCCTTATTTTGAACAGTCACTTGCTGTGCATATTTGCCATGGAAAATTCACCACAAAGGTTGTTTCTATAACACCTCAATCTCTTCTATTTTTATGTATTCAGTGTCTTTGCAATTATGTCACCAATGTCAACATTTTATTTAAAGTAGCTGCATCCCTTTTTCCCAAACCAATGGAGCATAAAATGTATATTTCTATTTCCTTTTTTTTTTCTGTAGGACCATGGAAGCATTCCACTTAAGCTGTCCTGGGCTGCGTTCCCTCCCTCTCTGGGGCCTGAAACCGAAGCACACCAATGTGGCCTTCCTCAAGACCCACAAAACGGCCAGCTCCACCATGCAGAACCTGCTCTTCCGCTTCGCAGAGCGCAACAACGTCACGGTGGCATTGCCCATGCAGGCCTGCAGCCACCAGTTCTGCTACCCTCGCTCCTTCACTCCTCACTTTGTCCATCCGCATACGATACCTCCGAACATCATCACCAGCCACATGCGCTTCAATAAGGCGGAGATGCAGCGCCTTATGCCCAACGATACAATCTATATCACAATCCTGAGAGAGCCTGGGTCCATGTTTGAGTCCTTGTTCAGTTACTACAACCAGTACTGTCAGAGCTTCAAAAGGGTGCCCAATGGTTCCCTGGAGGCTTTCTTAGAGGAACCCTGGCACTACTACCGACCTGATGAGAAAGACTCCATGTATGCACGCAATACTGTGACCTTTGACTTAGGTGGTGACAAGGATAGACCAGCTACAGATGTGACTTACGCCCAGACCTTTCTGGTAGAGGTGGAAAGAGTCTTCTCACTGGTAATGATAGCAGAGTACTTTGACGAGTCTCTGGTTCTCCTTCGCCATCTTCTTAATTGGGATTTGGACGACATTTTGTACGTTAAGCTCAACATGCGGACAACCAACTCAAAGCGTAGCCTGACGCCGGGCCTTTCTTCAAAGATCCGTGACTGGAATTCCATAGATGCACTCCTCTATGACCACTTCAACGCATCATTGTGGCGCCAACTGTCCGCCATGGGTCATGCGTGTGTGGCAAGGGAGGTGCGTCTCCTTCGACAAGCCCAGGAAAGACTCATGAGAAGCTGCTTTGGTGGACGGATGCCGCTTCTACGCTCAGCCGAGCAGATAAAAAACAAAGATCTCCGCCCCTGGAAGCCCAGTGGAAAAGTTGACATTGTGGGCTACGACCTACCGGTAAATCTCAGCCGTGGTTTCTCGAGCCAGGCCCAGGAGCTCTGCCTCAAGCTAGTCATGCCAGAGGTCCAGTATACAAGAGTTCTCTTACGCTCGCAATTACTGCGCTACCGTCGAAGCTACCAGTTCCGGCCACCACAGCAGTCACGCTCCCCCCAGCAGCCTATACGTACTGTCCTGCTGCGGCATCCTCAGGGTCAACGCAGCCAGCCGACCCCAGCAGCCCCAGGCCCTGTATCAGGAACAAGGTCTACCTCCACCACAAAGCCTGCTGAAGGGCCACAAGACGGGACCACAAAGTTAAGGCCTAAGACCTCACAGAACGAGGCCTCCTAGGCTGCAAACAGAGTCATGGACACAATCTGAGTGCCCAACAGACTGCATTGAACTTACCCATCCTGACCCTCGAGACAATGATGCTTGGTGGATTGGGGCAGTGGGAAACACGGTGTCTTTGGGAAATCAATGTCTCGCCCTTCCACAGTTTCTGATAAAATATACCTGAGAACAAAGAAGGGAAAGCGGGTTACAGTTTTTTTTGGGACTTGAAGTGGAATCCCTCCCCTCCCTGGTCTGTGAAACAGCACCAGAGTTGGCAGACTCATGAGCTGAAGAAATCTACACTGAGACACGGCTCAATTGCACTCCTCTGCAAACGGATTGGAGAGGGTTTTAGGTGAAAGTGGTTCTTTGAAGCAAATCTGTTACATGCGACAAGGACTCAATAGGGAAGTGGCGATATCGTGCCTATTGTGAGGCACAGAGTGGGCTTTGTGTGTATCACACTGGTATAGTCTCATGTTACTTGCTTTCATTCTGTTTCTCGAGTTCTATTTCATTCTCTCTCCCTAACATATGCCATTTAAAGTCCTTGAGAGAGACATAGTGACATAAAGGGATCAACTGTCAGGCTTCCAAAGAGCCTCCTAAGAGGCCAGACAGACATTGAGATCACCTCAACCTTTAACACGACAGCACAATCAACGACTCCTCTCTTACGGATTCCAAGGGCCTAAAGCAATGGTGGAAGGATGGGTTAAAAGCAAGGAAGGATCTTATCTAGAGGGTAGGCTAAAGACTGCTGGATACTCAATTTGGCCACCCATTATTGCTGTGACTTCAACAGTGACTGAGCACACTCATAAAGCCTGTGTCCCTTCAGCCTTCAACCTCTCCGGCTTGCTCCCTGCATCCTCCATCCTCTGATCCCTGATGCTGCCCTCTGGTCAGGCCCTAGAACCAGACAGCAGCACCAACATCTTTCTTTCTTTGCTGTCCCCCTCGGACCACCAGCTGAGATCACATCTTTTCACTGTAGAGAGTTTTTGGAGATGGTGAGGTTTCTGGATGTGGGGTTGCATTGCAATATGATCCCCAGGCCTTCATTCTATATGGAAGGCATGGATTTAATAACCTACCAGCAACCCCACACTGCACACATCGCCACAAACAAAGAAAAACGTAAAGCAGCTTGACAGGACAAAGACCTGAAGCCCGTGGGTCCCAGTGTTTGAATATTTAATTATCTCCTATCATAGCCCTCCTATGGCTTATGTCCTTAGGTTACACAGCGATACGTTTTCATTAGATATATAAGAACGGGGTAAAGGTGCTCATTCTGAATCAGGAATTTCAGGTGAAGAAAGCAAAATCATCAGCGTACAATGCTTTAAAAAAAACTCACAAGGCTGGTGGGCTGAAAACGTCATCATTTATCTCAGCTGTGATCCACTCTTACTGCATTTTGCTCATATTTAATGTGTCATTTATGTTATTTATTCCTCCGGTGATCAGCAGGGTACTGCTAAGTGACTGATAGGCGGAGGAAGGACGTCTGTGTGTGTCTGTGAGTGTGTGTGACATGGGAGTGTATGTGGGCCAGGGAATGTTGTATTTTTTTGGCCAGCCAAGTTGACATGGCAACAAAAGGAAGTAATGTGGGTGAGATTTATTGAAACTATGTATTATTTATTATCGGGACTTGAAGAATCCCATTACTGTATTTTGAACTGTTGTTTTTCATGAACCACTGGATTAAAAAAAAAAAAAAACTTTCTTTGACGTCAAGTTAGTGAACATTTGAGTGTTCATCAAACCACTTCAGGCAACATCTGGTTAAGGCTTGTGGCGATGATATAAATCATTCATCGCTATATGTTTTACATAATGCAACACTACAGAAACCACTTCTGAAAAACCCTACATTGAATCAAGTGTAGTTACTTTAAAATTCATCTTTCGTTCAGCGCTGCTTAAGTGCTCGACCGCACAATGCTTTTGTGGTTGGGAGTCTGTCACACTGAAGGTTACAATAATGAGAAACACAAACTGCTGCTGCTCTGACAGGAACAAAGAGCAGGAGAATAAAGCGGCACGGCTTGAGGATACACAGTCTTACTGTACAATATGTGGTTGAGAATATTCAAATGCAAAGTGTGCTTACACGAACTAACAAGGAACGTCAGCTTTGAGGGCATCACAATCATATCAGTGTTTATTTACAGGTAATTAAACTTCTGTGATAGATTCCTTTAATGCACATAATCTGTAAAAACATTTAAAAAATTATATTTAAAGATATTGTTTCTGCTTTTCAGTTCAAGTAACCCCAGTGGACCAAATCAACGTGTAGATCAGACTGCTGACTTCCTCTAAAGGCGCAGTCATTTCCTGAAACAGCTAGGCATTATATTGTTTGGGACTTTTGTTTTTAGAGCTGTGGATAGATACAGGTTTAATGCACTTCCTCCCATTTTGACTAAATTAATGACAGGTCATTGTAATGATCCTTCCAGTGTGAGACACTGGTTCACTTTATATAGATTTCTCTTTACAACACTTGTGCTCAATGGCACAAGTATTTTAGAAATGTAAGGCTTCTTAAAGGAACAGTGCGTACAAATAAACAAGATCAACCCATTGTTTGTTGGATTTGTCAACATCTTGAGATATATAAAACATGTAAAGCCTTATATATAAGTTCACATTTGACTCAGTTTGAATACAATGCTGCTTTGACAATGCTTTAAACTGCTGAGAGATAACACTGAATTTATGTTCCTGTCTGTCCCTTTTGTGTTCAATATCAAATAATAAACAAGACTATGAAATGTAACATTATGGGAATAAAAACAGTCAAAAGATGTAATCATATTATTGTGACATAATCCAGCAACAAACTGCATTTTAGTAGTTATTTCCTTTTGATTCCTTTATATTTTATTCTGTCATAAAAAGTATTCAAAAGTCTGCTGTTCATATATAAACGAAGCCTCTCTGGGGAAATGAAGCTGTGTGATTGGCTGCTGATTGATCTGAATGATTTTGGCTCTGGGTTCATTTAAGACTCAAACATGTCCCAATAAGGGAAAAAAAAGTCAAAGAATAAACTGGTCATGTTAAAAGAAGGATGATGGTATAAAGAAAGAGCTGAAATATGCACAATTTCATGCTTATATTTCAGATGTTGTCTGTATTTTTTGGAGAATTGCTTATTTGTGGACTAATATTGGTACATTGAAAGAAAACAATGAAAAAGGTCTTTGAAAATATCTCTCCTCCATTGTCTGGCTGGGATTTAGCTGAAGGTTTTTCTTTTTTAATTTCTTTTATTTCCTCTCAACTATTAATTTCTGGTCCATTTCTTCGTGGCTGTGAGTCTCTCTAAGTGCTCTTTTGATTGTACGAGTCGTTCGCCCAACTGTTCTGCTTCTGGTGAGAAAGAGAGTTTCACTAATGGCCATGCTGTCGTGTCTAAAGTGTCGGCACTTCTTTGCCAGAGGCGCTCTGGAAACAGTACGCTAAAATCTCATCATCTTAACGAAAAGCTGCTCCTCCTTTTTTTTTTTCCCCCCTCAGAGTGACATTGAAATATATTTATTTTTTAAGCGGAAGAGGATTTCATTGTTTTTTGGGTGAACTTTTATGTTGCATTGACATCAAATGAAAACATTGCACCAGGTGAACGTGGCATATTAACAATTCTCTGACTGTATTTTCCTCTGAACTCTCTTATCGGCTCACCGTTGAACTCCATCCTCTGTTTATGAACTTACCTGTGGACAGAGAAGAGTGAGACTTTTTTTTTTTGGAAATTTCATTTGGGGTGATTGACTTGGAGAGTTTGGGTGGGCGGTGGGGCTCTGAAGAAAACGCCCAATGACAATCAGAGCTAGGGGCCCCAAAGCTTTGTAATGAAGGACTGTGAGGAACGTGATGAATAAAGTTTGAATGAATTTAAATCAGCTGTGAGTGCACGCGTGTTTGTCTCTGCCGTTTCCCTTTTCAATGCAGATTTATTCAGATATGCACAGGCTTGAATTATTCAGAATTTTAGAGACACGCACACACACACACACTCGCTTCTTCTGCAGCGATACGTAACACACATCAACATTTGGTCAATTAAGATTCTGATCCTAAATGGGTTTCTATTTCCCTGAAGACCCAGACCACAGATTTGAGCCTTCAATCAGTCGTTTGAAATTACCTCGGTCCAGCTCGCCGGCTCAAATGAATGAACAATTTACTTCCGAGAAGGACAAAAAAAAAAAAATGCAAAGCTGTTAGTTCTGACTGTGATTGAGGCAATCACTAAAAATGTGTTGCCCTCCACCTCGCCGCCATTATATCCTCCAGACCCTTTGTCTCAGCAACTGTGAAACGTCTTCTTCTGCTTTAGGTTGTGAAAGGAGCTTTAGGCTGATAAATGATTATGATAAAAACAGAAACTAATAATATAATAATAAAAATAGTCAGATGACAAACGGGGACAGAACATGTCAGGTTGTCAACAAACACTTGAACCTTAGTGTGTTCTTCCTCCTGAAACAAGCCGCCTTCATGCATTTACAATCAGCTGCTGTGCAGAAACATGGCAGAGTGACACATCATGAACAACACTGAAGAGAAAGTTGGAAACATTAGAAACTGAGTCTGTGAGAGCATAGATAAAAGGTCTAATATGCAGCTTTCAGAGTAGATGTCATGATGTCAGCACCAGGCTCTCAGACTGAAAATTACTTTTCTTCGGCCATACCCTCCCACCAAATGAACACACGTGCAAATCCCTGAATTACTAATACTATTTTCTTTTTCTTTTTCTTTTCCCATTTTGCTTTATCTGGCTAGGAAAACGTTTTTATTGAATGCACACTTTTTTACTCCCACATACCAAATTGCTCCCATGGCATTAATGGCGCATTCATGTGGTGTCGGACACATCGGGAAAATGAGTTTCTGATTTGTAAAATGCACATGAACGCCTGCTCAAGTCGGAACAACAACTCGGAAAAACATTAGGCGCCCGACTTAAAGACTTGATGTCATATTTGTCATCACGTGTTTTGTTAACGTTAAGATACTTTTTATGAATTAACGTTTTGCACATAAGCTTTGTGCTAAAATAAAAAAAAAGACTCATAACAGAGACGTTCACTCATCTTCTTCGTAGCTTCAACACTTTTTTTTTGTTGTAGTGGTTACAACATTCCAACTTTCCAAAACTGAAATCACGGGAACGCACTGAAGTCGGAAGAACAACTTCACAACTCGGAAACTGGGACCATCTGAGGAGCACCTGAATGCAGCATCAGCATTAACCAATCATTATGTGCGTCAATTAGATTTATTATTAGCAACGCGTCAAGCATTACATACATTAAGGAAACATTAAACCCTCCCGACACATAACGTATAATAAAATGATTGGGGGAAAAGCAGGGTTGTTACTAAGATGCTAACTGATGCAGGATATCAGCCTCATGCACACACAAAATCAGATTTACCTCCCTAATAAAACACAAACAAACAAACAAACACACCACCTCTGTACTGTGCTGCAAAGCTTAAAGGTCCACAGAGGAACATTCGAGTCCACACACTCCACCACAGTGCATCTCATTAATAACATAACCATGTATTCATGTGTTGTGCACATGCTGTTTTATGTAGCTATTTGTTGTATTATTCATTTGAAAGTGCACAAGTGGAACTCTGGGTAATTTGCAAGCTGAGCGTTGTCAAAAGGTTAGCCTCAAGTGCTCCGCCTTGATTGCACTGTGATGTGGGCCTTAAATGTCACGAACCTTTTCATCATCAAGGAGGAAATTAATCTTCATCTTACAGAAAATAAATCATGGTAACTGAATAACAAGTTTGTTTGTTTTTCTCACTAGAACACAAGAGAAAAGTTTTTCTCTTTTCTGGACGCAGGTTGTCCGCAGGATGTCACACCATGGTAGATTTTTCTGTCTTGACATCATGTACAGTCAAAGAATCTTCTTCAGCTGCTCTATGATGCCAATCGATGAATCAATCAAACACTGTTGGGCTACTATCTACCCTGTTGGTGGCCCCTCATGGCCCCCACAACTCAACTGTGAAATAAGATGGGCAGCAGGTACCATCACCTGGGTCTTCAAGTGGGAACCTCTCTTCACTTGTTTTGTCAAGTTATGCCCCCAACACCTCGGGAAGTTAGCTCCAGCGTCCCAGAGCAACCCCCCTCCATGCTCGCTCGTATGCTCATAGTAAGCACAGGCAGAACTTATTTTATATTCCAGCTTTCAATATTACAGAAGAGAAAAGAGAAAAATTGAGAGAAGAGTCTGTCGAAGGATGTGAAAAAAAGGAGAGCGAAGGCAGAGCTAGATTGAGAAGCCTTCTAATGCTAGAGCGGTTATATAAAGCATAATAAATATATATATTTACCTATAGCATAATGTAGTACAGTATACTAATTAAGATAGTTTATCATGCTTAAAATGTATGTGACATACAGTTAATGACCAAAAAATAGATCTAGATAATTGCTGATATAAGGTCATATAATATGCAAACAAAAAGATTGAATTTGTCCTATCACAGCCCTCCAAACATGACAGGAAATAGTAGCATCTCACAAACACTGTACTTACAGAAGATTCCTTTAAATGTACGTCGCAAAGCCGGATAGATGAAGATACTTGAAGCAGGAAGTTTTACAATTTGTTTTTAACAAGGGAGGGAAAGAAAAACAAAATGGCCTCCAGCAGCTACAGCAAGCCGTGAGGCCCAAAATTTGCCAAAAGACACACCAAAACTAGCCCCACCTGGTGGCTGCAGAATGAACTGATAGTCTTCTCCCAGGTGAGAATTTTTTTTAGATTAACTAACAAATGAGATCAATTATCTGGAACTCTCAAAATTTACTTTGCTACAAGCGACAACCTCCTGTGTTTTAGAATGAAGCAGATGAAGTGCAAAAAAAAACTGCAGTTCCTCAAGTGGCCTCTTGGGGCTGGCTGCTAAAGCCCCAGAAGTCCCATTAACACCTATGTTAAAATGCATAAATATGCATGTGAACATCCTGGTTCATGGAAAGATTTAGTCTGAAAACTACGGTCTTTATTGGTACACTCGGGCATTGATTATTATTATTTTAATTTTTAATTTTAAGAAATTCTTATAACATTTAAAGAGCATAAAAAGAAAATAAAGCACTATGAAAGGCTATGAATTATGCATAATTAGAGGCACGGCTGATCCGACTGGTCGGCACAATGTAGCTATTTGTCAGGAGGCTTATGGCCTTAGGAAGGAGGAAAAGTTCATTCAAAATTGATTCTCATGTGGTTGTCTCACCCTTAAGTCTATGGTATTGCCACCCTTAAATGTGCACCTCTTCTGTGGCTAACGCTAATTTCATAATGATTCTTACTCTCTTAAGTGAAGTAAATGTGCAAACACGTCAAGAGTAGTCTAACGTGTCGGTTTCCAGACACGGGCTGTTAATGCTTTCCTGAGCGGGTCCATCAAAAGAAACAATTGAAGCATACACTGTGAGTCCACTTCTACATGCACCGCTACACCACTGACTAAAAGCATCAGAAAAACATAAAGAGTAAAATCGAAATCTGTTTTCGGGGCGGCATACGTCATAGATAAGAAATAACTTCTGGTTTGATTCTCTAAAATACAGAGGATCAATCCCAAACCAGAATCGTCCAGGACTTTCCGCTGATCCTTTTCAAAGATGTCTAATTTAAAAGCTTTCATTATTCCATCTGTCTTTTAATAATTGTAATTTCTTTTTTATTCTTTTTTTTTATTGCACTGCTTTGCTTAAACATTTCAGCTGTAACATCCAGCCGGCAGATGCACACAGCTCTCCCGCTCGTTTGTCAGGCCGTGTTGGCGACGGATGTTTGCAGGCTAAATGTAGTCCAGCTTTGTGAGTCACAGAGAGCAAGGAGGCACCGCAGCACAAAGGTTTTAATGTATTTTTTTTTTTTTTTTTGCCTTTTGTGAGTCAGAGTGTGTTGGAACAATGCAGGAGCGCAGGAGGCTGCCTGGGTGGGCTGTTAGAGCAGCTTATCCCTGATAATGTGCGCTCATCCCCTCTCTGAATAAGCGCTCTGCAGGGCTCAGAGGTGCCACTGACATCCAATCTACCTTTTGTTCTTGCTTTCACTTTCTTCTCTACAGAGATGGAATTTATAGTTTTACATGTGTTTCCTCTCAGGCAGGAATTATATAATTGAGCCAGATAAACCCGACTGGTGAGGGTATCACCGTTTTATGGAGGCTGAAAAGTACAGAAGTTCAGAGTAAAATGCGACAGGTAACTTTGGATTAGATAATGAATACTGATTAGGGTTAGCAGATCGTCCCTTAAGCCACACAACGCTTCAGCTGTGATGAGGGTTGGAGAATTGAAAGTCCTTTGGATGAAGGCAATACTTCTTGATATTTTCTGCCCTTCGTCTTTATTGGTAGGATAGCTGAAGAGACAGGAAATGTAGGGAGGAACCGGTGAGGATGACATGCACTAAATGGTCGCACATCAGGAGTCCAACCAGAAACCAGTGAGTCTAGGACTTACGCCTCTGCACCACACATAGAGAGACACATCTTTCCTGAATGCAGACAACATTTCTAACCCCTACATATCCTTTGCAGAAAAAAAAATCCATGTTATTTTCACATGCTAGCACAAGCATCAGTGGCATGCACCCAACTGGGCACTTCTGCTGCATTTTTTTCTCGGGCACTAGAGGGATACTCAGCTGGGGTTTCAGGTACGCAGTGATGGTAAATGGATTGTTCTTATATGGTACTTTTGTTTCTCGGCTTTTTACACTGTTAAACTACATGTCACATTCACCCGTTCACACACACATTCACTCACTGATGGCAGAGGCTGCTATGTAAAGTGCCCATGGGTATTAAATAATCCCTTCACACGCTGTCGGCTAAGCCACTTGGGGAGCACTTTGAGGTTCGGTTTCTCGACCACAGAGTCTTTGACAAGCTTCGCTTTGACAGACAACCGACTCCACCACTGAGCCACAGACGATCCTTCTTTGAAGAACTTTTCATTCAGCGTCAAATAAATGTTTGCCGCACTTTAGGTTTTTTTCCAACCAAACAGTTCTGGGGACTTTTTGAAGAGGAACTATCCACTAGATAGTTCCCTGAGAACTACACACCATGGGGACTTTTTTCCGTCTGCAATTCGCACCACCATGGTACCTACTCTGAAGCAGGAGCTAAAAAGGTTCCTCTAAACGGGGTTCTAGGAACTAAAATAGTTCATAGTTCCTGCGGTGGCAAAGGGTTCCAACAGTTCCTAGAACTATGAAAAAGTTCCTGCGGTGCAAAAGCGCCTTATGTCTTCAATCTAAATATTTATCTCACAATTATTTTTTCTTCTTGTTAAGGTGATCATGTCTCCATCAACCTCTCATATTCCTTGTCTCCTGGGGAGGGACAAATAAAAGAACGATTTGATGAAGCGGTGCAGGTCTGGGGTCAGAAGAAAAAGCCAAACTGCGTGTGTTGAGTGGACTTCTGACGTCTCCGATCACCCGGGGGGGGGGGTTGGAGGTTAGGGCTCATTTCTGTGAGCGACTTAATTAGTCCCCATCCCTCCCTCTCTCTGTGTGTGCGTGTGTCTAGAAATGGAGGCATGCCTGAGGGAGAAAGAGGAGATAAATTGTGCCTTGCGTTAACATGAATAAACAAATACTTCAGCGTGAGCCTATACCCTCGCAAAGGAAAAACACAGCTTCTCTTATACACGTGCTTTGAATCACAAAGTGACACGTACTGACATGCAGATTCACAAACGCCTTAATTAAACAACCTCGCAGGGGATGGCTTCCTTCAAAGCTGTCGGTGTATGCAAATGGGAAGACCGGCAGCGAGAAAAGACAGCAGAAGGACGGTCGGAGGATGGAATAAGCTCCTCCTTAGATACACAAAGTTAAAACGTTGAATCATGTTATCTTATATCAATTGTCTGCAAGCTTTGAAGAGAAGTTCCTGGAACTAAATTTGAATCATTATGACACCCCTCCATCTTACACACTCATGGTTTTGGTTTCTGGTAATTGCAAGCTCAGCAAAGTAGCCTTCACACCCTTGTTCCAGAGCTTAATCTGCTTCCATCTTGCGCTGTTTTCCAGCCAAATGGAAAGTTAAATATTGCGCAGTTTTCTTTATTTCATAAGCCCCTTTCACATACCAACTTCATGACATTTTCGAGACAATTTCCGGACATTCAGGTCCTGGCACTCCCTTTCCTTTGAACATGAACCTCAGAGCAGGAAAAGGTCAGTGTCAAACCACTTCAGATAGCAGGAGGGAGTGTATGTAATGTAATGGTGACTCTTGTTTTGTTAATACAAAGGACTAGAAAACAAAACAATGGAAACTGAAGTTAGCTGTTAATAGTGAACAAGAAACAAACAGGGAGTATGCTCATCCCATCCACTCTGGGTGATTGTTCCTGATTTCCTGATTTCCATGATGACTGCAGTCTGACTTCCCTTGGACAGGAAAAAGTCTGCCTCAAGCCCACCTCTCATTTCCAGGAGTGCAAAGGGTGAAAGGTGACACATAGTCCGACCTGCCACTGATCGGTCGGATGAGTTTCTGGCATGTTTGAAATTTTGGTCGTACGACTGCACACACTCGCTCAGTGAGAGCAGAGCCGCGGGGACGATTCCTCAAGTTTGAGACTTTCTTTCCTGAGTGTGAATGGTAAATGGACTTGAGCTTGTAGAGCGCTTTTCTAGGCTTCTGTATTCTCAAAGTGCTTTTACACCGCAGGTCACACCTTCACATTCACACACTGATGGTAGAGGCCGCTGTGTAAGGTGACAATCAGAAGTAACTTATTCCATTCATACACATTCAGACGCTGGTGACGAAGCAGCTGGAGCAATTCGGGGTGAAGTGTCTTGCCTAAGGGCACATCAGACACGTTGCTGCAGGAGTTGGGGATCGAACCCTCGACCGTCCGGTTGAGAGACGACCGACTCGACTGAGCCACAGCCGCCCATTGTGCCTGCACAAACTAACAGCTTCCGAAATCACCGTGGCAACACCAGGCATACCTCTGTCTTCCACCCCAAAGGTGAGTTATTTTCTTTCACAAGGTTTTATAAAAAAATGAATCACAATTGTTTATTTCAAGTCAAGCCATGTCTGTAAAGGCTTCATATGAGGCAGGAAAACAAAAGCTAGCATAGAGGCTGGAATCAATTCAAAACTAGCCTCAACATTGACACTTTAAAGCTTTTTGTTTGATCCGTAAAGATTTACCAACCTATGATCAATATTCTTGAAATATGCAAATCAAGAAATGTGAGAGGAATCGGGAGTGAAGTTACAGGGCGCACTTCTGGAGCAGTTGGCGGCGAGTTTTCCGCTGTGTTTTCCAAAATGTCAAAATATTCCTTTTTCGAAAAAGATCAACCGCAAGGCTGCAAAGCAAACAGCATAATAACTAAGCAGTTTGAGGCACCGGAGAGTTCTGCCGGGCCACCAACCATCTGCTAGTCTGATACGTTCAAGTTTGGGGGAAAAAAAATGACGGAAATGCTCGGAGCAACCTCGATCAAAGCTTTGGAAGCTAAAAGGGGTTAAAAACAGACGGAAATGAGGGGGGGGGGGGAAATGATGATTATGGATGATGAGTTGCAGTGAAAAGATCAGAAATGAGAGGAAACACATTAAGAAATCATGTGTATTAAGACGGTTGTGTGTAGCGTGCCGGATGCCTGTGCTGATTGCTGATCACACACCCCCACAGAGCAATCATTTCACAGCGCACACATCCTCTCCTACCCTGCTCTTACTCTCACCAAATCAAAGCAGCGTTATTTTCACTTCAGAGACGGAGAGAACACTTTGATGAAACTGTGGCATCCCACATTCACCAACTTTAACGACCAGAGAAAATTCACAAAAGATTGCCATGCGATAACCCTCGCCTGTCATCTAAGCGGCCTGCAGAGGCTCCGCGGGGATGACTCAACCGCGGACCTGAAGCCTCCACCTACGGCCCCCGATGTTTACCGAGACTCCCATGGCCGCGGCTCGACGCAGCGCCTCATACTTCCCTCTGCAGAGCGGCGCGCTCTGACCCCCGTGCCCACACAGGAGCTTTGATCTAAAATAAAACACACACACTCTGTTCTCTGTGGACTCAAGCCTGCTCAATAACCGAAAGAGAAAAGGGAAAAGGAAAGGAGTGGAAAAAAACCTCAGAGGGGAATGGGTGCTTCTTTTCAAACAGCAGACGAGCTAGACAAAACCTGTGGGAGTGTGTGTTCATGGGAGTGTGTGTGTGTGTGTTTTTCTGTGTAAATGTATTATCAGTAATGTTTAGGTGTGTTTGGGATATTTTGGGCTATACGTATGTGCATGAACATGTGCCTGACTGTTTCTTTTGAGCTGTCAGATCTGGTCGCTTATTATTGGCTGGTTCAGAAACTGGTCCCTAAAAAATTCATTAGCTTCAAACATAAAGCAAGAAAACCAAAGCCACAGCTGGGAGCTGTGTGTGTAGGTGTGCAGAGCACCAAAGAGCATTCAAACTGATGCTTCTGATTCTGATTCTGTGATGCCCGATCACAGAGCCTTAAATTTCTGTTGTGACCTGACTGACACGACAGACTACATGATGATACCCGATCCAATTATAACGACTGACATGACGACGTTGGAAGGAAGAAGGGCAGGGCTCGACTAAATTTAAAAAAATGGCCACCAATTGTGGAGAAATTAAACATGTGTAAATCTGCAAAGAAAAACAGATTGTGTAATCATTTAGTAAAATGCAGAATGATAAAGAGTGACAAACAAAACATAAATAGTTAAAAAAAAAACAGCTAGTACAGAGTAAACGACGACGAGGTAAGAAGGCAGGTGAAGCAGGTAGAGCATGGGGAATTTGTACGTCGAGTTTCAGTCAGTATGATATCAAATATGGTGGAAGAAAGTCAAAGTGACATCAACGTTTAATTACAGAGCAAATACTGGTAGAAGGATGAGTTTACAAAATCACAGAAAAGACAGGAAAAAAAAGGATTTCAAGAAAAACTGCAAATGTCCTGTTTGATGCCGAACTCTAAACGCTGACACTTTTTTCAAACCCCGGCAGAAATAGTCTGGGTTTTATTCTGACAACGAAGGTCTTAAACTCGGCTTTGATCTCGAGAAGCAAACTGAGATGTCTAGTTTTCTGTTGAAATTGTGTAGATTTTGTACGTCTCCTTGGTTAATTAAGGGTGTTTTAAAGCGCAGCCCCTTCACTTCTGAGCTCTGAAACCCACTAATGAGGCAAACATTTCACATTTTTTAAAAGAGAATCCTGCTGTGTGTGAATCCTTTCGCCCTTGTCTGCAACTTTCTTGTTCGACAAAATTAGAAACAACACAAACCAATCTCGTTATGTCACTTTTCAGCAGGTAACACGCCGGTGTTAAATGTTTTAGATTTGCCCACAAACCCATCGGCCACCCACACACTGATCCAGCTCGCTGCTCATGCTGCTTGATTAGACCTCTTCTGTGGGTGTGAACAGACAGCAGTTAATTGACTTGCTCGCTGTTAGCTTAGGTACGCCTGCTAGGTGTGAGACAAATTACATCTTCATCGTTCTTAATTAAGCAACGAGTGCGGCCAGCTCACATCATTAAATTGCTGCATAAACACAAAGTAGATTGTTCATTTTATCTGTGGTCTTTGGGTAGAGAGAAACTGAGGCCTCTCATACACTGGGGAAGCATTATGGCGGCCAATTGAGTATAATATGAACGACACCTAAGAGAGTGCACCGTGGAGCCGTGGATACTAAAGGAACAAACGGTGTGTAGTTACAATGTGTAACCATGGTTCTCTGAGTGAAGAGACTATCTCTCAAGTCTGGCTCTCAGGCTACATGTGTGTTTAATAATGTGTATAATAATTATCTTTAAGACAATCCAGCTGTGACGTGTCTGATGACAGTATAAGAGCACCTGTGCACCACGCTGTCACTCATCATTTTGACGCCACGAGAGCAGGTTTGGACCAGGCGTGAACCACAGGCTGTAAATATAACTGAAACTGTATATTTTGCACATTTGCATATAGTTCTTTGACATCCACGTTGATGATTCTTGTGAATGCACACTTTAATGTGTTTACAAAAAAGGTGAAATGCTGGCTGAAAGCAAACCAGAGCTGTACCCACTTTTAAATAGTATCTTAAAACTGTATTTTAAACTGGTTTATAGCATTTGTATTGTTGTACATGTATTTTAATGTATCCTCATATCGTGTTTTGGGGTTTTATGTAACCGAATGTTGTACATTTTTAATCTGTTTGTTTACACAAAGGCCCAACTGGGGACACGAATTGGAAATTAGCAATAGCTATATACTCTTTATGCAGCACATCAGTTTCATGCTTTGTATTGAAACTATGTTAAATTGCATTGTCCCTATTAAATAAAAAATTCAAATTTTTCTTTGGAGCACTCCTGGTAGCGGTAACGTCTCATTTGAAGGTACTGCTCCAACCGTCTTATAGTCGCGTCCATGTGGAATATGTAACGGAGTGGAGAGATATTCTCAATATGATACAAAACTTACACGATGCCAGCGGAAATACAAACAAGATCAACTCAGTTACAAACAAAAATACATGAAATATTGATTTAAAAAAAGAATCACACAAGACAATAGTTAAAAGGTATCAAAATAGGAATTTGCATGTTAATGGACACATTTTTGCAGTTAAAAACATAAAGTAATCGTTAACCAACAAATTAAACCACAATATGAACAATCCCAAATACACATCAAATCACACATTGTACATAAGCATGTGTAGTAAGCTGGCAAACAAACTCTACATGAGCCTTGTTTGTACAGGCCTTGAAGAGCTAAGCTAAGACAATGCCTAACAGCTAGCCACAAAGCTAGTGTGGCTAGCTTGATGATTTGTATTACTACACAACACACTCGAGGAACAAATACACTAGAGAGCAAAGTTAGCTAGCTAACCTTGCTAGTACATAGGGCAGGCGAGATGGCTTCACCACTGAAGCCAACTAATTAGGCTCCTAGAGATCAAGGTCAGTTATGAAACATTAGCAAGCTAAGCTACCTTATTTACAAAGAGAGGGCTTTTAGTGCTGGTAAGTTTGTGTTTAATTTAACAGAACTATAGGGAAAGCTACTTAAGAGAAAGTAGCTAACACGCAGTCTGAATGATTCCTTTCAGTAACAAAGGGTAAACTCTCACACTCAAACTCACAGGCAAACATTAATATAGGGGGCGCTATCAACGCAAAAAGCTGGATAGGGAGGAAAATACACAAAGGAGAAACATCAGCAAAAGGGTGTCAAAAATCAGTTGGACTTTAAAGGCTTTATATTTTTCACTCTTAAATATAATATAAATCAAGTATATCCTCTGAAAATAACTGTGAGTCATGACTGTCTACAATGGGTGTAACACCCGAGTCCCACTGTCTGTGATGTTTTCAGAGTTTTCAGAGTCCTATCTTCAGTTTGTTTACATCGCCCGGACGGCCGGCTGACTCCTCCCCTCGTGTATAAAAGTTGTTTAATTGAGGGACTAGAGAAAAGAAGAATAACATACTGTACTCACTGCTTAACTGTGTTTCTAGATCATGCTCATTTCAGGTAAATTTACATGCAGTGTGAAGATACAAGCGTGATAAAGATCGCTAGCATTAGCATGCTAACACAACAATGCACCGCGAGTTGTTTTGGTTTCGTGCTGGTGCTCAAGGGCGACATCTGCTGGATCAAAAAAATTGCACATAAAGCCTTTAAACATGACCAGATTGAATCATCCAACGTGGCCGAAACATTTTAAAGGTTTGTTACGTGACCACATTCTCATGTCCCCCCAAAAAAAATCCGACGTCATACTTGTGGGCACAAAGTCTGCATGACTTTGCTTTTTTGCAGCAAATTGGATTAGATCTGCATGACGCTTTCATCTGTTACGTGCAGCTGACGATGCAGTTTAGGCAACAAATCCAGTTAGGATCGAGGTATTATTTTGGATTACTGGTAAAATAAGATTACCTTTTGGGTAAAAACCAAAAGATAATTTAACCGCGCAGAACTCATTTTTACTGTCCTTGCTTGCTCTATTTCAAAACCTTGATTTTTTTTTTCCCTGCCTTGAATTCGGCACATTTCTCCACATGTGTGAGGACTAACATATTTATATGTTATGCCCTGTCTCTCTTCATCATATTATGCTTTGATAGATTCCACACAAAATACGCCTACGGCCTCACAGAAGCCCTTTTGTTTTTGTTCCTCTCTTTTTTTGCTATAATAGCGTAATGAGAAAGAGGCAGCAGGCGATGTCAGAGAGATGACAGAGCCTGTCTCACTTTCATTAAACCTCACACAGACTTGTCTTCACCCGCAGATAAAAGAGCAGGGAGAGGAAGACAGGAGGATAATTGGAACAGGAGTTTATGCAAATATTTAGGCGTTTAAACGGATTCAGGGATGTTTGTGTGTGTGTGTGTGTGGAAGCAGTGGGTGCAGGGCTTTGAGTGTTTTTGTGTATATGTGGGAGTATGGGTCTATTCCAGAGTGTCTTTTAATGGATGTAGTTTTTTCTCTTTCTGTGTGTGTGTCTTCTCCCCAAGCGGCTGATGTCACTCAGTAGCCGAGCAGAGGAGCATCTCCGGTTTCCCGCGCTCACAAAGAAAATAACGGGCGCTCTGTTGCGGCCGTCCATTCTTCCAGCAGTCTGTGGAGACCTGGTGAGTCTTACAGGGGACCCCTCGTCCCACTCACTGTCAGACCCTCCTTGTCCTTATATGTCTTAAACACACAGGTTATGTAATTTATCCTTTTTTTTTTATACCACCTGCAATCACAATTTCTCTTAAATCCTGCGATCTTCACTTAAGGAATCTCATTTCTCTTGAATGAATCAAAAGCTTAAAAAAGTACTTAAAAACATTATGTTACCCCTCAAAAGTGAAGATGTAGGTGTAAATATTTAACTTTTTTCCTCACTCTGTCCCTCCAGCCTCTCCGACACCTCTGACTTGACAAAACGCCGCCGGATTACGCATCTCATCTCCATGCTTCAGCTCCTTTTGGGTAAAGAAAATGATGATTCAGGACATGATGGAGATAGTGTTCCTCCCTGGATGTTAGACAGAATTCATCTTTTATGGAGGAGGGGCCTTGTTTTCTGTTGCCTTGCTTCAATAATGCAACAGTCCAAAGCATCTGTACATACATCATTCAGAGGGCTCGACTTCACTTTCCCCTCGCCTTGCTTTCTGCAAAACCCACCACAACAAACGCTGTTTGTTTTCTCTTACTGTGTTTTCGCTAGAGAGCATAGAGACAGCTTTAAATTGATTATCGCTTTAGAGTTTTTCACATCTCAGAGCATCTTTGAGTCAATCTTTCTTGATGGAAGCCGTGCGCAAACCGGGCAGGGGACGGGGCACGAAGGGGGTTTAAGGTCGACTCAAAGAAAGATTGTCAAGGTGCGGCATTTGTCTGAAAGTATCTCCGCTTCAGGGTCGGAGCTGCATCGCGACGGTTGTTATGGGAAACTATTCCGGGCCGATGTTTTATCCACCTGCGGTCATCTTGTTAAAAACACAGCTACAAAAACCTTCCTAAAATAAAAAAAAGTCAAGAGAAAGACAACGCAAGTAAACGGCTGATCTCATGTCCCTTTTTTAAAAAATAATCTGTTCCAGTCTCTTAGGAGCCGTGAGCTAAACCCTAAAAGAAACATCAGAACATTGTGCCGATAATCAGCGACTGGAAATGTGATTTATTGGAGCAGTGTTTGGATTTAACAGAGATATTCATTGCAGTGCTGTGCGGTCCAACAAAGAATCCCAGAAGCTGAACAGGCTTCACATTCATGTGTCAGGTCGTAATCTGCATGAGAGAGACAGATCAGAGCAGAGCTGAGCTACACCGTCTGGTACTCCCATACAGCAGACGCTCCGTGGAAAGGAACCATTAGGGAAGAAAGTACGAGAACAATGAGGTTGCCTTCATTATGAAAAACAGCACAGATACTCACTTTTCTTGTGCTCCGATTTCTTCAAGTTACTTGGGACCGGTTCATTTGGGTAAATTTGAAGTTTGTTGTCTCAGTGTTTCTTCTTCTTCTTCTTCTCCCTCTCACTTCTCTTTTTCTCTGACATGTTCAGGACCCCGAAGAGAAAAGCCTGAAACCTGAGCCCCCAATAAAAGCACTCAGTTATTGGGTTATTGAACAGAAGCGGGGTGGGGGTAGGGGGGTGGAGGGGGCATTCTTAACTGGCCGCTGTATCCCCCCCCCCCCCCCCCCCCCGTCCCCGTCCCTCCCCCCCCCCCCCCCCCCCCCCCCCCGTCCCTCCAAGAGAGTGGGCGTCGGGGATTTTAAAAAACAAATGAGCGGTTACAAAACGAGGGAGAAGAGGAGTAATCTGACCCCTCCCCTGCTTTGCATTCACATTAAAGAACTTGTGTCGGCTACTTCTACTTCCACACACACACACACACACACACACACACCTACACACACACACACACACACACACACACACACACACACACCTACACACACACACACACATACACCAATCCTCGGCCTCCTCCTCTGAAAGACAGCTCTCAGAATTGGATTACCAGCTCTGAATGGGGTCGGTTCCCCTCCGCTGGGTTTCGTCTCCATCCCCTGCCGGGACTAGTGGTCTGAACACACACACACACACACACACACACACACACACACACACGCACACACACGCACACACACACACACGCACACCAGTCCTCCTTAATTGGTGGGCTGTGCCCTCATTACATGTCCAAATATATGCATGTGCTGCTATTGTCTCTCCCCGAAGACTCCTTCTTTGAATGCGGATTGGAAACGGTGTGTGTGTGTGTGTGTGTGTGTGTGTGTGTGTGTGTGTGTGTGTGTGTGTGTGTGTGTGTGTGTGTGTGTGTGTGTGGTGATCACAGCTGTGGATGTGTCCTTGATGGCAATGAACTTGAATCTCAATCTGACCCTATTCTTCAGGGGGCAGAAGGGGGGGGTAAAGTGGGGGGGGGGTTCGGAGACAAAGCTTCATACTGTCTATTGGGACACTCTGAGCACTCTTTCACACACCAACCTGCACACACACACACACACACACACACACATACAGAGACTCACACACATGCAGGTGAGCTCAGTGGGAGCTCGGAGGCGAGATGTGGTGTCTTGTTATCTGCTGCAGGCTGTTGCTCGTTCTGCGTCGCGCTGATAAATACCTCAGAATGATTACCATAAAATATTCAAACACAACTGAGGAGAGTTGAAGCGTCTTCAGCGCGAAACCACAATAATTATCTCCCATCCAAAGCACACATTGTGGCAGCGAGGGAACCAGACGCTTATTTTTGCTGTTCTTCCATTCAGACCAGATGCTTGCTGCTTACAGAAAAACATACCTCAACATTTACAGCTAAGACAGCTTGAATACTTAGGATTTTTCTTTTGTGTTTGTAACACTAGAAGAACAATTCATCCCATAGAGCAGTAACTATGGATCCCAAACTTCATTTAAGATTGTACAGAATGTTACGAAACTTCAGCTGTTCATCTTCATTTGATCGAGTCCCTCTGCACCTTTAAGAAAAAGCTAAAGACCCAGCTCTTTCATGAATAGCTACTAACTTAATGATGATGGTCTCCATATTATTGATGATGATGATGGTAATGACGATTGTTTTTGTTTGATAACGATGACTTATAAGATGGTTTCTATACTGATTAGAGCTCTCAAGAACTGCCCTCAATGTTGTGCTTTGCCTCTGGTCACTTCCTGTCAGCACCTGTGTGTCCAATCAGACTCAAAGCTGATCGTTTGCTCTTACTGACATTGTTCCCTTTTTTCTAGATCCTTGCTTGTGTTGTTCTTACTCTCTGATGTACGTCGCTTTGGATAAAAGCGTCTGCTAAGTGAATTGTAGAATTGTAGAATCTTCAGCTGTTCATCTTCATTCCTTATTTCAATGCATTCATTCAAATAGGCAGCTGTCAATCATGCCGTTAAACCTCTTTTTTTTACAGCATCAGAAAACTTATTAAAACCAAAAGTCTGAGAAAAATAAAGACACATAAATCAAAACAACAATGTTTAAGTTTTTTGTTTTTTTTAACGTGTATGCCGATTTTAAAGTTCGACCCATGTCCCATCTGTTAACATGGAGGAGGCGGAGCTTGGGTTTGAAAAGCTAAAAAAAAAACTCGTCAGGGTGGTGGAGACCAAAAATAGAGCTAAAAGGAGAGTGAATAATTGACTCTGCTGGTGGATGTATAAAGAATAAATAATCTGCTTCAGCTTCATTTTGTGAACTTTATAAGGCAGTAATGGGTCAGTGTTGTATTTACAGGTTGTTGTGGTGCCCCCCGGTGGTCAAGAAATGCAGTGTATAGACAAAAGAGACACTGATGTGTTATTTCTCATGCAGAATAAAGTGAAAATGGCACTTAAAAACACCTCTAAGAGAAAGTTCTTATTAAAGAGCTGTGGAGAAATTCAGCTACCGTCAGACAGACGGCTTTGTTATATTGGAGAAAATTGCTGATTTGCACTTTATGTAACTTCTTTGGTTGTCATTTCTGTCTGTAATTTGTGAAATGTCATTTTTGAGGCACATGTTCCAGGATAAAGGAATTAATTTAAGACCAAAAAGGTGGAAACTGATAGGTCTATACTTTTTTTGTTTGTTTCGTTTTTCTGTCTCCTTGTTTGCATCCCTCCACCTGTCAATCACACAGGCCGCTCACAGTTTGTTCACAACACATTTGTTCCCCCGATGTTGGAAGGGAGATTAGTCATCCAGAGGTCTGATCATCACGCCTGCCATCCTACACCTTACACATCCCCCGCCTCAATAAATAAATATTCTCACTCACATCCTCGCCTCCACACACACACACACACACACACACACACACTAACATCTTCATCTCTCCCTCCTCACTTTCACACTCTCCCTTGTTTCCTCCCTCGAACCATGCCTCTGTCTATGAGGTTTCTTTTTTTTTTTTTTTTTGTGAGACGACCTGATGCATCTTATGCAATACATGCGAAAGCTCCTGGTGGCACAGATAGAGCAGAGAAATGGTGTTAATGTGCATGTATGAAGAAGAACAGAAGAAATGTAGCAGAGGGGGTTTCAAATCAGACGCTGTTTATCCTGTCTGAGCTCTGCGCTAAAATGTGACCTACTGACACAAACATGCACTTAGTCATGAACGTAGATTGCTTAATGAGAGGATAAAGTCAAACAGGCCAGGTATGGCGAGTGCAGACAATGATACCCAGGGCCGCCGCATCCATGTAGGCGAATCAGGCCCCAACTGTGGGGCGACGAAAATGTGGACCAGCTCTGCATGAGGAAGAATTGCTGAGTAATCAATTGCAGATCTCCCAGAAGGCTAAATGACTTGCTGGGACTTTTTTTTCCAAGTGGTATAAATGCTGAGATATTCAAGTCTCTCAAAGGGTATTTCATGGCTTCTAAAGAAGTTGCTTTTTAATTCCTAAAAGTCTGTATTCCTTCCTGCGCACGAAACCGTACATAAAAAGTGTAATGCTGCGAGACTCACTGACACCTGAACCAGATTCTCAGGTATACAGGGAGTTTGTTCTTTCTGATCTCACCTCGCCGTCTCCGCGCATCAGACGCAGTAAAGTTGGTGTGGAGAGCGAGACGGAGCAGCTGCAGGGAAATCAGGAGTCGGGGCGACGACGTCGTCAACGTTTTCATAAAGCTTCTGTTCCAGTGTGTGGGCTGTGTCTGTTACTTTGTACTGGTGGTACTCCCCTTCTCTGTCTTTAATTGACACACACAGAAAATAACACTCTCGATTGTCAGTCATTTTGTGCAAATCCTGCTGAGCAATACACAACATCATGAAGATATAACTTTTAATTACTGTCAGTAGTAGGACTGCTGCTGTACAATATTCATATTTCAGTTCTTTACTCTTTAAACCCCCTGTATATAAATCACTCTTTCAACAGGGGAGTTCTCAGAATGTTTTTTAAAAGACAGAAAAGTTTAAGAGACACAAGGTCAACACAAGGACACAAAAGGCTATTAACCACAGCGGCAGCTAAGTTGCTAATTTGACGTAAAATGGGATTTGTATGTGATAAATTCTCATATGTTGTCTTGTTTATCTTTTTTAATTTAAAGCCCACAGCTGCTGCTGACAGCTTTTAGGAATCAGCAGGAAACATAAATAAGAAGGCGGTTGATGTAGTACGGCCTTATAAAGAAAAATGAGAAAAGCATTACTTATCAGCAACATTCAGCCTGTGCTGCTCCATGTTTTTAATGTACGACAACAATGGCGTCATTATCAGCGTGTGGCAAGATGGCGACCTCCGTGTGGGAAGTAGGATGTTGTGATTCAGGGTGTGCATTGTTTCTGACACGGCCCATGCTGTATGTGCCTATAATCCCAAAGTCCACCCTGAAGACTTAGCACAGAGCCCACACGGACTTCACTGACATGCAGAGGGTTGAGATTGTATAACATGAGGAATTAAACCAGCTGTCATGACATCATCGGGTTGCCTGGATACGAGATGCTCCATTAAATGATTAGGACAAACTCTATAGTATGTTTTTTTTTATCTAACATTACAGTGTTATCCGCTCTATCCTCCCAATGTTTCCCATCTCTCTTACGCTGTCCAATCAAATGAAGGCAAAAAATATATATATTTAAGAAAACTAACTACAAATAACCACTAAATTGTCGTTACTCAGATAAGCTTATGTGTGGTTTTCCTGTCACGTCCGCTTCCTTAGAGTACATTTAGTTGTTTTTTTAAACTTTATTGAATGCAACTTCAAAATACCAACATTTGTTTACATTTACAAGGACAAGACATTCACTTCCTTCATGTCAACTCTGGGTAAATCCCACGAGAAAGTCTGTGGATGCTTCTGTCAAAACTCTCTTGATGATTGGACGGCGGGGGCCAGCACTAAAAAAAAAGTTACACACTTACTGGGAAAGTGGCTCAGAGTCTGTGTGTCTGTGAGTACGGAGATTGGGATTTGGTCACACATTGGAGATCTGACAAACACTTTTTTGTTCTGTTGTATTTATTGTTCTGCCCGTATTCCCCCAGAGGATCTAGTCTCTTCTCATGTTCATACTGTAAGCTTACTGTCTTTATTTGTTCCTGTAACGTTTTGTATATTTACTATTATTCATTTCAGTGTTTAGATTTCACTTCCTGTTTTGTTTTGTCTCTGTCTTCCATCGTGTTGCTAGTTTCCCTTGTGTGTATTTTTATAGCCTTATTTTTTAAAGATGAGTCTTTATGTAGTGTTTCCTGTTTTATTTTGTAGTTCTTATCCTCATGTTTCCTTATGTCCTGTATGTATTGATACCGTTACATGCTTGAGTTCTCTGTGTTTTTTAGTGTTTCCTCTTTTATTTTGAAGTTCTTGTCCCCAGTGTTTCCTTATTTGTCTGACTTCCTCTCTTTGTCTGGGTTCCCTCCATTTTTGATTGCCCTGATTGTCTTCACCTGTGTCTGATTACCATACCTTGTTCTTCTCATTCTTATGTCTACTTCTTTGTGATCTCCTGGATTTTTGTCCTCGTGGTTTGTCTCTTTCCAGTTGACCTTTTATGGACTTTATTTGGACTGTAAACTGATGTTCTGCAGGTGGGTCCTACTCTTTGTATTTCTTACTAAACATGACATTAACACATTACCCAAAGACCATAAACATGATCAACATCCAATTTCCCCAAGGAGACAATAAAGCATATCGTATCGTAAAACAACATCGACTTAACAAATTCTAAGCTTGCTGAGTTTGAGACAACCTTCTGATGGTCAGTAAATTCTTGTTTCACAGTCGAACAATCAACCAGGTCAGACTTCCTGTGTACCCTGTCTACTTGGCAAACTCTCCTTTCTCCCTCTGAACAGCATCATGCTGTCTTTTGAGGATTAACAGACTGTACAGTCGTCCAGCTCGGCCTTGTGAAAACTCTTTCATCCTTCATTCTGCTCCGGCAACAAACAGCTGCGCTCCTTTGCCGCCGCTCTGGCCTGTGCGGTTGTTATCCGGCGACGGCCTCCTGACTCTGTGACTCAGCTGTCAGTTTGTGGGTCGGGGAGAAGCGAACAAGGTGTCAACTCGGCTGTGTCGCTGAGCTGTGCAGTGGAGGACTGATCTGTGCTGAAGGGAGGGGGGGGGGGAGGGGACGAACACATGGACAGACAGAGGAATAATGGCGTGCAGGGGACAGGGAGCCAAGTCAGCTCCTCTGCCCGTTGTCATATGCTGCTCGGCCCTCGGGCATTCTGGGAAAATGTGCATGTGAGAGTCTTGGCATGTGTGTTTGACGTGTGTGTGAGTTGATGAAGTCTTATAGTGACATTTTTGTAAATTATTTTGGGATTTTTCAAATTGATGGGGATTGTTTAAAGTCTTAATATGTGATATTTCACACTTAAATATAATATAAATCAAGTATATCCTCTGAAAATAACTCTGTGAGTCATGACTGTCTACAATGGGTGTAACACCCGAGTCCCACTGTCTGTGATGTTTTCAGAGTCCTATCTTCAGTTTGTTTACATCGTCAGGACAGCAGCTGACTCCTCCCCTCGTGTATAAAAGTTGTTTAATTGAGGGACTAGAGAAAAGAAGAATAACATACTGTACTCACTGCTTAACTGTGTTTCTAGATCACGCTCATTTCAGGTAAATTTACATGCAGTGTGAAGATACGAGCATAATAAAGATCGCTAGCATTAGCATGCTAACACAACAATGCAGCGCGAGTTGTTTTGGTTTCATGCTGGTGCTCAAGGGCGACATCTGCTGGATCAAAAAATCACATATAAAGCCTTTAAGGTGCAATAAATGTATAAAGGGGGGCAATATTTCCACACTGTCCAAATCAAACATAAATAAACATCAATGCATGTCGCAGATAACAATATTCAAAGTCTTGACATCCCAATTTATGGACGACAAAATCTAAATTTAAGCGATTTAAATGTCTTGTTTTTTTTGTTTTTTTCTACATGTTTCTCCAAAATTGAATCCAACCTATTTGGTGTCGAGAAACTTTAGGATAAACTTCTGTGTCTTTGAGCAATGTTTGGCTGAACAGCTTGGGCTTGTGTTGACTGACTCACTAGCGGCACAGTGGGGGGTTTAAAAGCTTAAAACTAAAATCATGCAGTACACACACTGAACCCGGATGAGTTGTGAATAAACATTTTATCGCAGAAATGATCGTTTAAAAAAAAATAAAAAATAAAAATCATACAGATTGTCTGGCTTGTCTCCCGTCCCAAGAACACCTTTCGAGATGAATCGTTGACCTCGGAGAACAAAGTTTGACAAAGTGTGAGGAGATCAATGTGCTGATCTTTTTGATCCATTCCTCCTCAGCAGATGGAGCTCTGTTGTGCTGGAAGAGTCCGTGTTCAAATATTCTGTTTCCAGGGTCAAGAATAAACTTCCAATCAGCTGTGGATGGATTACTGGGACGGTCCAATGGCCTTAGAAAAGTCATACAGGAGCCATTTGATTGATGTTTCTGGAAATATTTCTTGTTAAAAATGAAATTCAACTGAGCAAAAAAAAAAACAGAGAGGAATAAAAAATGTTGGAAATTCTAATAAGAATCACCAAAATAGGTAATGAGACCACAAAGAGGTACAAAAACGTGGCTGTTCCTTGGGGTATTTTTGTCTCATTATCACATTTTGAGCAGCAGTGTGTGTAAGTTCACTGTGGAGTTCAAATCACTACACTCTTAATTACCTGCGACAATAACGGCACAATAATCAATTAAAGTTACATTTAGAAAAGCCCGCTTGCGAGTGGAAGGATTTCAAACCTCAACGGTTATGTGGGAGGAAGTTAAATAATGGTTACCACACAGTCGCACAACTTTCCCGCACTCTTCACACTGTGCCACTTATTGCTACGCAGCTACCTGTCTCCCGTCCGTCGTAGTAGCTCCCCTGAAGAGCTCTCCAGTTGACGCGGAGAGGTCTGAACAGCAACACACCCGTCTGTCTCCGTGACCTCCTCACAGCATATGATATGAGCCCACACACTGTATCCATCTTGAGTGTTACATGATGACACACTCCACACACACACACACACACACACACAGACACTGGCAGTATCTTACATGAGCAGTGTCCGTGTCTCTGCTCATTTCTCTGGCAGTGACTCAGAGATGCTTTATGCGGTGTTGAGACCACAACACATCACTTCCATTTTAGTTCACACTCTGAAGGGCTGTGGGCGGCAGCAGTGTGTGTGTGTGTGTGTGTGTGTGTGTCTGTTTGAGAGAGTGCACAAGGGCAACAAAAAAAAAAAAAAAAAGAGGAAAGGGAGATGTGTGTATGTGTGAGTCCATGTGTTCCAATTAATTAGCATTAGCTCTGCGCTGTGGGTTTCCGAGTGGCTGCAGATTGCCACACTAGTGGGTTTTTTTTCCGCTCGGTGGATGGAGAACCCTGGCCCACGATGCTGGAGAGAGGGAGATGTCCCAACATGGCAAACACCCAGCTATGACACACACACACACACACACACAGAGTCACACAACATTGAAGACAGAGTTCCCCCCCTGAAGGCATTCAGCGTGCCTCAGCTTTAGAGAAATGTGGAAAAAGAAGATACCACACATCCTGACCCTGCATGATACAGTTTCTTGTGCCAGCTTGGTTGGAAAAGACGTCCTCATTAAATGCATGCACACCACATTCAGTTATCCGCAGAAATGATTGAACAATTCACAATGGAATAGATTGTTTTTG
This sequence comes from Labrus mixtus, assembly GCF_963584025.1. Taxonomy (NCBI): domain Eukaryota; kingdom Metazoa; phylum Chordata; class Actinopteri; order Labriformes; family Labridae; genus Labrus; species Labrus mixtus. The sequence continues at coordinate 15,890,776 of NC_083634.1, read as the reverse complement.
CCTAAATCAAATGTGTGTCTTTTGCACACAGGCGAGCACGCTGTCAGTTTTGGGCTGTCAGTTTCACTTGTGAGTATAAGCACAACTGTTTCTCCCACTGGGGACAGCGAGGTCATGTCTGTATTTTTAGGCTATGTGGCTCTAAGAATACCATTTTTGTCCAGGATGAAATACATCAAGAACGATTACATTTGGTTGTAGTGAAAACTCTTATGGACATTCTTGGTCCCTTGAGGATGAATTTGCTAAATGTAACTCCTGACAGTTCTTCTTGCTCACTCAGAAATTGTCAGAATTTGCAGTTTTTCTCTGAGGCCCCTCACTTCAAAATGACAACTATCTATGTACCATGCTACCATCATTTTAGCTTCTGCAGGACTCCCTGTTCAAGTTGGCAATCATAATGAGCAACGTCCCATTAGTCTGTCAGAATAAAGCTTGATGACAACTTTTGATTGATTGTGCAGCATTACTGTTCGCATGCCTAACATCGTGAAACAGCAGTGTTGCATTGAATAGGCAACTTTTTTGTTATGTCTAGGAGAAAGATCATGGTTTAGCATGCTAGTTATGGAAGAACGTCATTGACTTTTGTTCATACAGGGATTAGAAATAAGTCCTGGGAAAAAATCAGAGTTTGTTTGACCCTTCCTTCACACCCTATTGATTTAGTTTCACAACAGTTTATTTAACTTGGGGCAGCTCTAAGCCATATTAAGGCATTTGTAAACAACCAAGATGGCTGCACGCAATGGGGATTTGTCTAAAGCTATTGAGTCAGTATTAAACTGACTGCATGGTAGTTCATGCTTCATACATTATGGGTTAGTTGTGTTAGCAAATATATTTAGAAAATGAATGAATCAAGAAGTCAGAGACTGAACAAAGAACAGCAAGAACAGGAAGTGTTCCTCATCAATCTCCCCGACAAAGACTACAGCAGAAAAATCTGAGATGTGTAAACTCATTCCGTCACTCATGCCAGTCATCAGTTTGTAAGTGTCATTGTGATCGTTTTCCAAAACGGCAGGATCTCACAGTTACACACAATCATCTGCAAGTATGACTCCGAGAGGCATGAAAACGACAAGAAAACAAGTCGTACGGGGGAACAATAACACAACCCTGATTGGATTAGAGAGGAGTTTGCAGAAGAATGATGGTGGGTGTCAGAGACGAGAAGACTCATTATCAGACACCAATCAACATCTGGAGGAGCACCAACAAACATTGCAAAAATAATTAACAAATAATGAGGAGTGAGTGTTAGAGGGGGTATTAGCATAGATCTCATCAGAAATAAGATGATTTGCCATGAGATTAGGATAAGAACAGGAAGTAAGAATCACGTTTTAGGCAGCAGAATGAAAATTACAAAATGACCAAAGTGTGTAAACAGCCAAACAATTCAACCTCATTTAATTTCCAAGGATGTACTCTTCTGGAAAGGCCTGCTTCATTTACATACAGGATATAGAAAGAGCTTTTCAGGACAGCCAACCAAGGTCTAATTCCATGTGGGACAGGTCTTTTAAATGATCTGATGTAAATGAAGTATTAATTCATTCATTGTACCTCAAGGCTCTGTGCATGGACCCCTCTTTTTTAGCCCCTTTTCCCCTTAAAGTCAAAGATCCACCAAGCTTCCATCGCTATGCTAATGATACACCGATCTATCTCTGCATTGAACCCTCTGAGCTCCATCCACAGAAACACCTCAAGTATCATTACTCATGAAAACAGTGCAAATGAACGTTTCACAGCCCTGAAAGAAATACTCTCATTGGTCAGTATCACACATCGTAGTAGTAAATCAAAGACGCTACTTTCTTTCAGGAGGCCGTGAGGCTACCAGATGTGGCCTTGATTGTCCTTCGATATGACACACTTCACAGGATAGAACAATTGATTCGGTCCCGAAACCTTACGTCTGACGGATCGGGCTATAACAAGTAGTTTGACCTCGGCATTAGTCGGATCAGCCGCCTTGCTTTTGTTAACAGCAGGCCGAATGAAATGTTTCATAGAAGTCATGTTTTTTAATTGTTTCTTAAATGTTGAAAAAAGAGCTTGGATAATGATATTAGATTAAAACTATGGGGCAATTTACAAACTTGCAGAATCCTTAAAATCTGCCCTAATCAAATGATAATTATTGTATATTTTTAATAGGTTTTGTAGCACTTATTATGTGTTTTTTAAGGGTTGCTTCTGAAGCTGCTGACACTCATTCTGCATCTCAGTTTCCTTGTAACTGTAAGACCAATCGAAACATTATTTTTTTAAACCACTGATTGCTAAACACATAATGGTGTAGAAGTGCACCACCTCTAAAACATTTTCCCTATCAACGCTATTGTCTTTTAAATGGAGTCATTATGTCCCAGAGTGGTTGTCCATGTGCTTTTCAATTATGTAGGGGAACTTTAAGGCGGCCTGTGGCGCCATCCAGTGGACAAAGGCGGAACCACATAACCACACCTGTTCAAGAAAAAAAAAAAAAGGATGCAGCAGTCCAGAAATAGCTCCTACACCAGAAAAAAAAAGCGCACTGTGCGTCAAAGTCCAGTTCCGGTTATGTGACGCTCTAACAGCTTTACCATGGACACGGACCACGGTGTTAGAGGACTGTGATATTTATGTGATGTTTCATTTACATTATTCACTGGAGAGATGCAATTAGGTTAAATTAGCATTTTCAGAGACTTGTCTGTTTTCTCCCACCTTAACACAGCATCCTATACGAAATGGGTTTTTTATGTAATGGGGGATTTTTGGACAAAAAGGTGAATTTTAGTGACTTTAAAGTACTTTTTGGGAAACTTATTTACACCTTTTACATTTTTTCAGTAATTACAACTTGTTGATATAAGGTTATAATGATGTTTTACTTGAGGTAGCCTTGACAATGTATTTATTATAGGTAAATAATAACGTAATTTTATCTTTTCAAGGGTTTTTTTATGCTTAATGTGATCAGAAATAAACTACTAAAGACTTCAGGTTCGGATTAAAAGCCTAATCTATTGTTTTCTAATCGACAATAAAGTGCTCTTACTGTCAAAATGCATCCCTCTCAGTGGCATAATGTGGTGTGGTTTGGTGTGTGAGTGTGTGTCAGAGTCAGGGAGGCGGACGGGGGAGGGTGGGGGGGCACCCACAGTGTCTCTGCTGTGACTGTGTATCACTTCAGATGCTCAGACAGAATTTAAAATGCGCTCCTCCGCCTTGTCACCACTGTTGTGCGCATTTTCTTGACGAGCTCGTGTTCCCACAGCATGGTGCTCGGACTCAGATGCTCAGCACTGCTTCTCTCCATCACCAACCGCTAAACTCTCACGGACACCTAATTAGAGAGCAGAGCACCTGTCCCCCCCCCCCACCTTCAGAGAAGAGGTAAGTTCATTTTTCAAACTGAATTAGTGTAAAAAAAAAAAAAAAAGTGCAACCTAGATTTCCTTTCCACCCAAGCAGAAAGACGCAGACGGAGTTTCCTGGAGAGTTTCCTCATGCCTTCTGGCTGCAAGCTGCAAGCTGCTGTTTCTGTTTTAATCTTTTTTTCTCCTCCCTTTGAAGGTTTCTTTCTCTTCTCAAGTTCAAAGCGCGTTGGCGTTTGTTGTTTAACGTCGTTTCCGGTCAGCAGGGGGAACGTCTTGGTAAACAATGCTGCCCGGTGATTCATGCATATGTGACATTCAAGCTGTGCCAATTAATCAATTAGTGATCAGGGCGAGGATGATATGGAAATGAGGCTGTCACTCAGACTTACCCCACAGCCTGGCTAAAGCACCAAAAATGTGTCATCATTTAATTAAATGCTTTGGTCTTCATGGAACAACAACAAAAATAGTTTATTTCTGATTGTTTCAGGCTGAAATGAAGAGTAGGTGTTCAGAAGAATCTAATTATTGGCAGACAGGTTAGTGCTCATGTTGTCAAGAGGACTGTGTGAGCCGACAGCTGGCATCCTTTCAAGTTTTACTGATGATGTTTCAGTGCAATGCTGCAGACTTCTCCTTTTGTTCGAAGGGAAACAAAAGCCGTAAAAGTTTTAAATCTTTGCATACAGGAGCAGGAGTTCAGTTTGTGGCTGATTTTTCACATACAAACGCTTCCTTTTTTCCCCCCACACAGCTTTTAAGTGTGCTAATTTATTCACCTGTGCTCCTGCTGCTCTCCAGCGAGCCAGAAACAAGCTTAATTAGCCACTCAGACTTTTTTATTTTTGATCCCTTGTCTCCCCTCTGAGGGCAACATTGAATGTAATCTCACACCATTGGACTGTTACATAACTTTAAAACTGAAGTGCCATCCTGGCTGCGTGGGAGTGGATGTGATGTTCCCACTTCCTTGCTGTTGTTTTGCTCGTTAATTCTGAGCGGCACATTTACTGTAAGTGGCGTTTTCTGATTTTTTTTTGGATGCAGACGAGCCCCGGAGCAGGACTGATTACCTCAAAAGTCCTCGGTGTGATTACGCAGCCGACCCACATGAATTCTGTGATTGTTTGGGTCGCACTGACATGTTGATTTTAACCAAATGTGTGTGTAGTTATGCGAGTGTGTGTGTTGAATTCTGCCTGCGCTGTGTAGGAGGAGTGTGATCGCAGTGTGCCCGAGCATGACGCTCAAAAGATGTTGGACACAGTTCAGTCCTTTTGCTTGAGCAGTCTGTCCTCAGCGCTGCACAGACAGACATGTTACAGTAACCTGACTCATGCATGGCAGGCTTCCCCCTGCACTGTGCATGAACTGTGTCATTATTATCATGCAGCAGCAACACTGAAACCAAAAAAAACAGGTTTAAAAATGTCCAATATTGCTCAAATCTGGCAGCTGCTCGCAAAAAAAATGATGCAAGAAAACCTCATGACAGTGATGAGCGCCACTTTTTCAGAAGACTATCTCTCACCAAGTAAAAACACAGATTACTGTAGTCAATAAATGCTGATTAGAGACATCAGATTTGAAGAGATGGAGGGTCCAATGGTGACCCCCACTGTCCTGAACTCTCTTTGCCCTCCAGACCTTCGACTAAAAACTATGAATATGTCCAGTTGGACACAAACTTTCAGTGATTTTCAGTATTTATTGCCAAAAAGTTTGAAACAAATCTCAGGGTCTTGTGCAGGAGTGAGGGTCAGATGGATCGTGAGCTTGACAGGAGGATTGGTGCAGTATCAGGAGTATTGGGCGTTGCACCTACTCAGCATGTTGAAGTTAGCTGAGCCTGAAGGCAAAGCTTTGATTTACCAGTCAAGGTTTGTTCCAACATTCACTTACGGTCCTGAGCTTTAACGAGATCGCAGATACAAGCGTCCGTACTGAGTTTCCTCTGGAGGGTGGACGGGCTCAGAGCTCAAAGTAGAGTTGCCAGTTGAGGTGGTTGGGCATCTGATGAGGATTCCTCCCTTTGGAGGTTTTTTGGGTGCGTCCAATTGGGTGGAGACCCCAGGTAGACCCAGAGGTCGCAGGAGGGATTGTATATCTCATCTGGCCTGGGAAAGCCTCAGAGTCCCACCAGGAGGAGTTGGATAAACGTTTCTTGGGAGAAGTCTGGGTTGACTTGGTGGCCTGCTGCAACCACGACCCGCTCCTGGATAAACTGAAGGAAATGGATTAATCAAAGTTTAAAACATGTAAAAATCTGCCTGGGTTTTTTGGTGGCTCTCTTGAAAGTGGTGAAGTTTGCAGTAAGCTTTAAGTGAGTTCCAGGATTTTACTCCTTTTACAGACAAAGCTGTTCGAGCAATTATTAGATAAAATCATATAATAAAGTTTTTTATAAACTTGAATAAATGAATACATTTCTTCATACTTTGCACTACATTTAATTTGGATCACCTTGTAAACTTGTAGAAAAATGTTCTGATAAGTCAAAGTAACTTTCTAAAAGAGGAAAACTTCACCAACCTTTTTTAAAAAAAAAAAAACTATCACTGTCTTTATATTTCTACACCTCCTCCTCCATGTTTCCACACCATCACTCAGTACACACCTCCACCCTCCGACCAACCTACAACCCAACAGAGAGACAAAATATCAAAATAACAAAACTGCAGTAGATAATCTGCTACATCACCACGACTGCACATAGTCTGACTGTAAACATACACTCAGTTCACCATACTACTGATGAAGTTAAAATGAAGTGGAGGTTACATCTGGTTGCATCTTTGAGAAGAACTTAAGACACGCTCAACTTTAAGTTAGAGTCAAAAACAATCCTGCCCTGCAAGCATCATTTTTTCCACAAGATATTTTGATCCATTTTCACCTTTATTGGATAAGACAGCTGAAAAAAGCGAGGACATGTCGGGAGGAGAGAGTGGGTGATGACATGCAGCAAAGGGCAAAAGTTGGTTAGGAACCCACGGCCGCTGTGATGAAGACTAAAGCCTCTGTTCATGGGGTACGCGACTTAACTGCTAGGCTATCCGGCGCCCCAGAATTTAGACATTTTGTAGCTTTCGGAAATTCAGACGTTTTGTAGCTTTCGGAATTCAGTTGTTTTGTAGCTTTCAGAATTTAGTTGTTTTGTAGTTTTCAGAATTTACACGTTTTGTAGCTTTCGGAATTTAGTTGTTTTGTAGTTTTCGGAATTTACACGTTTTGTAGCTTTCGGAATTTAGTTGTTTTGTAGTTTTCGGAATTTACACGTTTTGTAGCTTTCGGAATTTAGTTGTTTTGTAGTTTTCGGAATTTAGACGTTTTGTAGTTTTCGGAATTTAGTTGTTTTGTAGTTTTCGGAATTTAGATGTTTTGTAGCTTTCGGAATTTAGTTGTTTTGTAGTTTTCGGAATTTAGTTGTTTTGTAGTTTTCGGAATTTAGTTGTTTTGTAGTTTTCGGAATTTAGTTGTTTTGTAGTTTTCGGAATTTAGACGTTTTGTAGCTTTCGGAATTTAGTTGTTTTGTAGCTTTCGGAATTTAGTTGTTTTGTAGTTTTCGGAATTTAGATGTTTTGTAGCTTTCGGAATTTAGTTGTTTTGTAGCTTTCGGAATTTAGTTGTTTTGTAGCTTTCGGAATTTAGTTGTTTTGTAGCTTTCGGAATTTAGTTGTTTTGTAGCTTTCAGAATTTAGACGTTCTGTAGCTTTCAGAATTTAGACGTATTGTAGCTTTCAGAATTCAGATGTTTTGTAGCTTTCAGAATTTAGACGTTTTGTAGCTTTCACTTTCAGAATTCACATTTTAGTTTGAAAACACCTCTTACAGGTTTAATGACTAAATCAGGAAGTGAATTTGTGTTGTCAGATTTTGCATGAAACACTTGAAACTGCTTTGGGACGGGTTCTCACACAATCAGAGCCGTGTTCTTCCAAGGTTTGTTTTGGAATCTGGTGAATAAATGGTCCAGTCAGGACAATGTAACACTGAGTGTACCTACACTGATCCAAAGAAACAGTTTTACTTCCAACTTGTTTTGGCAATTTGCTGTCTTTTTATTTTTCGATTTGAAGATATAAAGCTCTTTCTGAGAAACACCTGACCGGTTTAATAAAACACGCCTGATTATGATTGCGGTCAGATTTATGTTCCTGTTCTGCTATGGGGATGGTTTAGACAGCAGAAAGAGTCAACAATCGTGCAGAAGTAGAAGAGGAAGAGGTATGAAGTGACTTCCTCCCTCCCTGGCTGCTTCAGCGAGAACACTATTATTACATTACAGTATTGCAGGCTTTTGTCCTCTTGTGGTCACTCTAACACAATGTGAAAATGGAGGATGAAAGTGATCCCTCTTTGTCACTGTCAAGGCTGCACTAAAAAGGTTCAAATACATGTATAGAAAGCCTGGAAAGTCCTGGAAAATAAAAAATAATACACTGTTGTAATCATTAAGAATGAAAGGCAAAACTCTAAATGGTAAAAGAAGAGATTTTAAATCCAGAAATTATAAAGATTTCTTTGAGTTAGTCTTCTTTCTAAGTATCTGATGGATAGAAATTACATCCTTGACCTGGAAGATATTGAACATTGTCTCAGAAATCAGCTGAATGTGTGATTAATTTAAAGTCTTGAGCACTTTCTGTTTCTCCATATTTACTGAAATATCTCATTTAAAAATGCAAAACAAAACTTTAAAAGCACTCTGTTTTTAAGAGGCATTATTCACTCTCACTTATGGAAAACCTCTGACATTACCTAACAGTGCTTTACAAAAATAACATTTTGTATGGAGTGCTCCTCATGCCGATCCGTCATTAGTCACAGTCTGAATCACACAAACATGCAGGGGTTAAAACAGAGCGGAATATTTAACGTTTAAAAACCTTTTAAAATCTAGGAATCCTATCAAAGATTGTGATTAATTTGATTATATAAAAAAGGTTCATGAAATGTTTGCATTTTCATTTTAGCTCTTTAATTATTTTCTGAAAAATGTGAATGTTTTCAAGCAATCAAGGCTTCCAGCTCCAGCCTTGTTTTGATCAAAGTGAGAAAGCTCTGACGTAATGCCGACATTATTCTTGTTTTGTTTTTTAAGAAGTGACAGAAACAAGTGACAGCGGCTTGGGAAAAAAAGCTGGCTTTTAGTTATTTTCAAGTGAAAAATTGGAACTTGACAGTTATTCTGGCAAGTTTTTGAAGCTAAAAATTTAAATTCAAAATGTTTGCTTGGATGACCTCTTCGATTGGATGAATGTGGCGTCAGAAGCCAAGTGCTGCCTTCACAAAAAGCTCAAAACCATGGTGAGAAAAAACAAGACTAAGTGATAATTATTCATGAGACATTTATTCAAACAATCAATGAACAATCAAAAATTAATTTAATTATGATCATTACACAGCCTGTTTACCTGCTAATGAAAACCTAAAGCTGTTACATAAGACCCTGAAGGTAAACCCCTTTATTACAAAATGTGCTAAAATCACCTTAGAAGAGAAATTACTGCAAAAAAAGACACTTGAATATCAACATGGAGTAAAAAAAACATGTTCAAATAGAAAATATTTTCTTCATCTGAAAACTTGAATGTATTTCTCAGTGTCTGATTCTTGGCCACTTGGGGGCAGCAGAGACAAAAACAAATGTAAATGGCTAATGTGTTAGCTATATAGTTCATTTTAAACATACAAAAGTAACAGAGCAATGTCGTCATTCATTTTGAGTGTTGTTTAAAAAGTGTTGAATATTCGGTCTTCTTTTACCTCCATATTTGGTCTCCACCGACCCCTGAAGGTCATATTTTGCTCTTCAGCTGCTTCAAGCTGCTTACTATGTCTGCTGTATGGTACCTAGCTAGTAATGTATACTAGTTTGTTTTTAAGTTTGTTTGTTTTTGTTTTTTGGTCAAACAACTTACTAACTAAACAACTAGCTAGATAAATAACTAACTAACTAGCTAACCAACCCAGGGGCTGATAAGTGGTTGGGGAGAGCCCTACGAAGGAACCAAAATAGCTAAGCTGTGGGCTGAAAAGCGAACTAGCACGCTAAAGATGCTAAATCTCCTGTAGGGTCTAACTGCAGAGTCAGGTGAGAATTCTAATGTTATGCCTCAATAATTTTGTCATTTTAGAGATTGTAAATAAAAAAGTTTCTTCTGGAAAAATAACACTATTTGATCTATTTTACATGTGATTTAAAGAATGTATTGAATGAGAAGGATTAAATGTTGTTACCAGAGACATGTTAGTTTCACTCCATTGCACTTTGCGTATCTCATATTGAGTGTCATGTGCCTCACTGCCACTAGGTGTCGCCAAATTTGGGATGGGTGTCAACACATCACTGCCTTAGCGCAGGTATCAGACCAGTATAATTTGATTCATAGAGTACTATACTAATAACTAAATATGAACTAAAGATGGGGCTCTGGGATGCCTCAATATTTTTACACTATCACAATGATATATGATCTTAATTCAGTTTTATTTTCTTCTTTTTATTGTTTTTTCTTTGGGTGTCCCTCCAAATTACACACATAAAAACATACTCACAGTTCTGCCAATGTTTTTATGCATTTGTTATTGTATTTAAGAGACAAGTGCTTCAGTAGTTCAGTAGAAAAATCAAATGGAAAAAAATGAATCATGAGACAGTTTCTACATCATGATGAAAGTCTATACCTTGTTTGAGTTTCTTTTTCACACACTTGAACACGTATACTGTACACACGGACACAAACGATAATAAAAACACACACACCTCTGGTCTGACAGAACTATTTGTGATAATGCCCCTCATGAATCACCGCTCCAGTTAACCGTCTTGCTTCTAAAATTATGAATATTCACAGTTATGCTAACAGTCGTTCTTCTCTCCTACAGCCTCAGTGTTACTTCTGACTCATGCTAATGCCTTTGTACAACTTCGTCACACACAAACACATTCCCAGTAACACACAGCTCTCACTTCCTAGTCACTGGCCCTGAGTGCCATCGCTACGGCGCTTTTTTTGCAGCAGGCATCAGAATGGACACCTGTCATCAGTCAGCAGGCCCCCGTGCCTACTGTTGCCCCCTGCGGATACTTATAGCCCACCGCAATTATGTTGTTCCATTAGTCATCCCACGCATGCATTGATGGGCTGCCTGCTATACTTAGCCCCCGTCATGGTCACTGTTGGACAAATGAAAGATTTTACAGACTGATGCGTCAAACATGATGAACAGATAAAGATAAATAGATACACCGTTGTTGTGTAGACTCTTTATTTGATCAAGTTTGTGAGGGATCAACCACAGGTCAGTAATGTATGGTCAACACGCTTCAGCCTATGTCTGTTGTATTACACTACCTACCTACTACCTTCATTAGCTGAACACTTTTAACTATATATGACCTCCATCTCTCCTCGTTCTCCTCAGCAGCATTTGACACCATCGATCACGGCATCCTCCTCAACCGCCTTCACTCTGTCATCGGTCTTTCTGACTCAGCCCTAGACTGGTTCTGTTCATACCTCAATGGAAGAACCGAACACGTCTCCCTTGGAGACAAAAAATCCCGGACTCACCTTGTCACCTGCGGTGTCCCTCAAGGATCAGTCCTCGGCCCCACCCTGTTCAATATCTACATGCTACCCCTTGGCCGCGTCATCAGCCAACATGGAATTGAATTCCATTGTTATGCTGATGACACTCAAATATACCTAAAAACAAATCAAACCCCCTCTGCACCCCTGCCATCATCGACACTGACCACCTGCCTGGAGGAGATAGAGGCGTGGATGAAGAACAACTTTCTCAAATTAAACAGCTCCAAAACAGAAGCTATTCTACTTGGCACCCCACACCAGATCAGGTCATCCCCCATAACCACCATCACCTTTTCTGGCCAAGTCATCCACCTCTCTCCAACCGTCACAAATCTCTGCATCCAAATAGACCCTCAACTGAACTTTGAAGCCCACATTAAACATCTGTGCAAAAACTCATTCTACCACCTCAGAAACATTGCCAAACTCTGTCCTACACTCTCCCCGTCAGATGCTGAGAAACTCGTCTGCTAAAAGCAGCAATAAAACTCCAGGAGGCCACTGTACAATTAACATAAATTCCAATGAACAGATGGTAAATTCGAGGTTAAAAAAAACAACAACAGATAATCCCGTTCATATGTAAGCGTAGAAATTTGTTAGACAAAAAAGCCACTGAGGAAGGGCTTTGTCCTTAACATCTCTAGGGACATTTAAAAGAGGATATAAGCTATTGGAGTGCTATCCTGTAGGGCTTTCACACTTGACAAAAACTCTTGAAAAACTCCTGATATTTGCCGGAGGAGCTGTATGTTCGACCCCAAACAGCCAAATGAGCTGATGTGAGCCGTAGGATATTATCTGGAGAATTCACCTCGAGCCAATGGGAGGGGGTGGTGGTGACGTTTGTGTATTGTGACTGCTGCACGGTGAACAGACTGTCTGCATGTGACCGCTACAATCTCTGTGTGACGTTGTTTCCTCCTCTCCAGATCCTTGCTTGTGTTACTTACTCTCTAATGTTCGTCGCTTCGGATAAATTAATAGTAGAATATAATTGTTGGATGGAAATTAGAGATCAAATTTGGACTACAGCATCAAGCCAGGGTACAAGAACTTAAAGCAACATATAACAAAATCTTAAATCTACAAGATATCTAAAGAATATATAAAAAAAGAAAACGTTAAGCAAAAAATCAAATGAATAAATGTGTGATTTTTGTAGTGTTGGTAGTTGCCTGCTTATCAAAATCTCCAGATGGAAACAGCGTATGTAGGATGTGACAGTGAGCAAAGTGCACAACATCGCTGTCTGTTTTCAGTTTCACTATCAGGACATGCTTGTTGGCTGGAGGTTACACTGGTGGAGAAAAAAAAAATGTTGTGAAGACTCCGTGTTGCATCTTGGATGGAGAGGCAGAGGATGGAGATGGTGTGTAAGTCAGTGTGGAGGGAGTGGGAGAGGCTGTGGAGGATTCTGTTTCCTCCTCTTCCTTCTTCTGATGCTCTCTGGAGTCTCTGGAACTGATTCTGGTCTCATTTTATGTGTGTGTATTTCTGTGGATAAGTGGCTAAATGTAATGAACGTTGTAGGTGATTTATGACTGAGATATTTCCAAAGCAGAGAAGCAATCTTCAGTATACACCAGGGCTTGGTTCTACAAAAGTCATCCAACAGGATTAAAGCTATAGAATTACATTTTGAAATGGTTTTAATTCGGATAAAAACTCCAGTGATGTTCAAAACTTTTTTTGTTTTTACAATTGTGAGTTTTCTTCATAAAATATTTCACCAAAAAGCATCATGCTCAAACATTAAATATCTAATTCTAAGCATCTGAGGATCTCTCAGTTTGTGTTAAATTTGGCGCCCCCTGTGTACAAAGTATGTAGTGTGCAGTCCCCTTTAAAGGTCACATATTATTCTCCTTTTCAAGCACTTTAAATAAGTCTCAGAGCTCCCCAAAACATGTGTGTGAAGTTTCTTGTTCTGAATCCACTCTGATCCTGTATTTGATCATGTCTCTAAACCCTTCTATTTCAGCCCTGCTCAGAACAGGCTGTTTCTGTGTCTGTACCTTTAAATATGTAAATGAGCTGTGTCTGACCACGCCCCCTCTCTGGAAGGGGATGTTGCTCAGGCTTTCTCACTTCATGTCCTATTGATTACAGTGAGAAGGCAGACTCAGAGGGCAGAACAAACACCTAGCTGTGGGAGTGTCACCCACCTGGGGGAGGGGTTACTGCCCTTTGTGATGTCATGAAGGGAAAATCTCCAAACGGCCTGTTTGAGCACACATTTTCTGAAAAGTGGAGCAGGCAAAAGACGGAGAGGATGGACTTTTCTCATAATTGGGGGGTTTGTAGACAGGTAGGGACACATAATACTGTTTGAAAAACGTGGTGTACTTTGCATATGTGACTTTTGAAGCACTGGTAATTCTTAAAGTCTGTACCTGGATCAGGGTGATCCTATCCAGTTGTTCTTCAAACAGCCATGAAGAAAAGTGAGTGTGATTATTTGATCCTTGATTTAAAAAAAAAAAAAATTGATTATCATTTTTATTAGGATTAAATGTTTTTATGCAACTAAGCCCAGCAGCTTGAAGACTCAACATTTTGGACAAATCACCAAAAACAAAAGGGAAGATTTCCAATTCCCATTTTTCTGTGTCCTCAAGAGACCCGAACTGCTGCAGCTACAAGATGTCTTCAGTGTAAAGGCCATTTTTCTTTCTCTGTGCTCTTTTGCTCTCACTATCTCATCATTATGGCTCATCCACCCACACTGAATACTTAAGTTATTTTCATGTGGAGGTTGTTGGAAGGAATTCTGGGAAATGCAGGAAATCACTAACTCTAATATAAGTAGAGGAGGAAACTGAGACACAGTAAAGTATTTTTTAAAGGTGAAATCACCACACTTAAACATGCAATATATAGAATTTTATAACTATGTTTACATACAAATATTTAAATTAATTAAAAATGTACTAAACCTATGTCTGTTGAGTACTTACTTTACCTCTAAATATTTCCAACGGTTATCAAAGCCAGAGAAATCTGTAATTTTATAGTTTTAACGGGACGTGTCTTGTAGCTGCCGCCATGACAGACAGAATCTTTATCTCTATGCCGTGGAAACACCAGATGTAACGTCAAAGACCACTACACAAGGAAGCGGGAATTGCTACTGAGGTAGCAGAGAGAACCCCTGGTCTCATTAAAAACCCCTCGTTCCACTTCTTTAAACATCACACTCTAAAAGAGTTTCGGTTTATTTTCCTCCCCTGAAAATCTTCCACAATGTTCGTCAGCTCTCAGACGCTAATCTGTAGGTGTTCTTCTTCACAAACACCTGACACACTCTCCTCCAGACTCTCCTCTTCCTCTGCTTCACTGATACAAAACATGACAAAGCAGTCTTCAGGGAGCATCTGGTGGTGGCACAGAAATGTTGCAATTGTTTCAAAGAAAGGTTAATTCCCATGGGAGGGCGCCACTGTGCTTCTCTGCAGCCTGACTGGTCTCTGGTCTGGAGGTGGACAAATCTGGACTCCATGATGTTGTCCATCTGCAGCAGGCTGAGCTCCTCAATGAGCAGCTGCTCGGTGCCACTGATCTCTCGTCCTACACTGTTCTCCTGAACCATTAAAAATCTTCCTCCTTCCCTCATCTACAGACCTCCCTTTTTGTCTCAGATTTTCAAAAGACTTATCTCATGAAAAACAGTGTTTGTGTATACGCTTAACAGATACATGACACTGTGGTCTGCTGATTGACAGCTGGAGATGCTTTCTGCGTAATTCATCTTATTCTTAGCCTGACAGATTACATTTTTTTTACACCTTCAACATCGAGAGAATTCAACACTATGCCTACAGCTCCTGCTATACGTTTCCTCTGATCAGCTAAAAATGTCTTCAGTTAGCGTTTGACTCACTCCATCACTCCGTCATCATCATGTCGGTCAATCCTTTCTATGTCTACAGTTTAATCTCTCCTGGGAAAGGAATAAACAAGTCAGGTTTTTCTTTAGCAATCGTGATCTTAACAAATGCACGCTCACTCTCCCCACAAACTAGCCTGCATTGCATTGAAAACACAAAACCAGACTCGACCTTTTTGACAGTATAATGAGCCCTCGACCCACATTAGGGCTGGAGGCTTTGTCCACATTTTTTTTTAAAGCTCTGTCCCACTCTAGTTTTTCCTCTATGAGGGGATTCCCCTCTCTATAATAAGCAGGTAAGCGTAATTTAGGGTCTTCTTAAATGCCACTTTCAACTAAAATCCGCCACAGATTCACAGATGAGCTCAGCACTCCTCTTCCTCCCTCATTGAGACAAATCTTGCCCTAGCTGTCTCTTCTTCTGCTTGTGTAGGTCTATCCCACTAGGTTTCCTTTCCTGCCGCTGCCCTCAGGTGCAAAAACACCTTGTTAGTTAGCCTACACAGCGTACATCTCATTCTGCTTATCACATTTTCTGTCTGCTGCTTTGAACCGCAGCGCTGCAGGCTCACTGAAGTTTTGGATTTCCTAACCCAGCTTTAATTTAACAGTCTCGGCTTCTCTCATCTCTTTTTTATCGGGTTTCATCTTTTTATCTTTCTCTTCAGTTTCTCCCTCTCTGTGAGTCTCACTTTCTCGGAGGGAATTACATAAGTCTTTCTCTCTGTGTGTGTGTGTGTGTGTGTGTGTGTGTGTGTGTGTGTGTGTGTGTGTGTGTGTGTGTGTGTGTGTGTGTGTGTGTGTGTGTGTGTGTGTGTGTGTGTGTGTGTGTGTGTGTGTGTGTGTGTGTGTGTGTGTGTGTGTGTGTGGGCAGTGTTGCATTTTATGTAAGGCAGACCTGGAAATGGCTAGCAAAACACTAGGGTCCTGCTCTCTGGGATTTTTTATTCCTCTTTCTCTCTCTGCTTTTCTTATAGCCTTGTGTGGTTGGGTCATCGGACTGCGGATCTGCGTGGTGTTTGGCACCAGATATGCAATAGGGTGACTCTTCAGGCCCACTCGGAGTCACACTCAGATTCTTTTTTAAGAATAACTTAAAATAAGAATTTTTGGCTCCTAATTTAAAGAAGATTGTGCCTCTTGACTTGCAGTGCTCATGTGGAGTGTGTCTGTTTAATGTCCGAAGGGAATCGTTGACAGATAAAATTGTTCAAAAAAAATAAAAAAAATAATATAATAAAAAAATAATAAAAAATAATTGTAATTGCTGTTCTCATTTAGCAGAACCTGCTTCTAGTTACTGCAGTTTAAAAAAATTATGTTGACTGATTCTCAATACCAAATTTGGGGTAATTTCGGCATCACCCGATCTTTAATTTCACAAAGATGTAAACAAAACAAGCTTCTTCTTTCTAACAAAAGTTTGTTGTCTAATTGGCTGGCAAGCAAGAGTCATCAACTGTAACCAAGGAGCGTAAACAAAAATGTAGTGTCATGTTGTGCTGACACATGTCATGTCGAGCAGGGGCTCCCGGGGCTCATTGGCAGCAGCCGCCATGCTGGAAATGCTGTCTCAGCCTAACTTTCAGTCAACCTAACGACAGGCCGAGAGCTGGAGCTGAGGGCGGGTTTTAAGCCGCTTTACAAACCGTTACATTGCGCCCACCTGTCAATCAGGTCAGCTACGCACCTAAGGTTAACAAGTAACGTAAATAAAGTCAAAACGGATATGTTAATGTGTTGTTTATTCAGAGCTAAAAAATACACTAGAAAAGTTACCCAGTTATAAGTCTCACCTGTGCTGAAAAGGTTTTGAACCAATACCCCTAATACACATTTATGGCATGTGTTGCTAACATGCTAAATTAGAAAAACATTAAAAAAAAAATCTGTCTTAATATTAGTAAAGTATTGAAAGCTTTTTTCAGCCATCGAAACGAACCTGTGATAATTATATAACATGGATGTATTCCTCTGATAGATATCTGCTGTACTTCGTATCCCCTCTAACATTACCATTGACTGTAAATCATCCTATAGTGCAAATAACCAAGGTTTTTTTTTTCCAGAGAGGAGGGGAGAGTTATGTAATAAGTGGCAGGAGGTGATGAGAAATGTGAAAATTCAAATGTGTTATTGAATGAAAACAATATTCATAGTGTTTCCTCTGATAACGCTGAAACAGGTTGCTGCATCTTATGTCGGAGCAGCACAGTCATCGCTCAGAAATGAACTTTGATGCTCTGATGGGAGGGAGGAAATGACAAATAAAAAATAATGGCATCACTTCTTATTTTTTGTATTTGTTTTTTTTCCAAAAAAGACATGAAACCTCTCTAGAAATATAACACCTCTGCACCCCGGAAAAAAACAAAAACTTTAAGACAATGTGTGAGCGTTTGTGTATCAGTATGTGTCAATACAGTATAAATATGTGTTTGTGTGCATGTTCGTGCATGCACGCGCATCTCCAACTTGTCAGAGAAAGGGTGTTTCACTGAGTGGGAATGCCTGGTAGGATGTGTAGGCCCAGGTTGCCATGGCAACCATCTGCTGCTACGCTCACCAAGCGTTTTGCCAGCAGCCCACACAGTGTGACATCCAGCAGCAAGATGATCTGAGAGAGAGCGAGAAAGTAAATCTGTGATTGAATGCTCAAATTAAAAGGGCCAAAATGCAACCAAAACACAAAGTTCCCCCCCCGGAGTGATTGTTCATTTAGTGCACGTACAGGTGCTTTACCGTGAAGTTTGAATACAAGGAAATGAATCGTTCATAAATACATTAATAGTCCCTATAGTGAAGGCAGGAGGAGGTGAAGTGTGCAGCATTCAGAGCAACACAACAACGCCTTCACCACTTATAGAATGAACAGAAGGATGTAAAGCTGCTTTAAAATGTTTTAACTCAATATGGTGGAGGAGTTTCTTGAAGCCAGCAGGTGAAGGTTAGATCTCTATGAGACAGGAAGCCCTCGGCAATACACAGACAGAATGCCCTCCATTTTCATCTGAAAAAGATTTGAAGTTGAGATGTTTGTTAGAATTTGTGTCCCTTAGTTGACATTTGTATCTGTAGAGTTGCTTTATGTCTCTTTGGAGTTTTGTGTGTGTTTTTTATAGTGTTTTGTCTCTATGGAGTTTTTTGTCTTACACTTTTTAGAGTTTTATATGTCTGAAATTTGTATCTCTTTTAAGTTTTGTGTCTCTTTGGAGTTTGTGTCTCTTTGAAATGTTGTCTCTTTGGAGTTTTGTCTCTGGAGTTTTTTGTATCTTTGAAGTTTTGTGTTTTTTTGACGTTTTGTTTCTTTGAAATTTTATTTGTTTGAAGTTTTGTCTCTTTGGGGTTGCATTTCTATGAAGTTTGTGTCTCTTTGAAGTTTGTGTCTCTTTGGAGTTTGTGTCTCTTTGAAATGTTGTCTCTTTGGAGTTTTGTCTCTGGAGTTTTTTGTATCTTTGAAGTTTGTGTCTCTGAAGTTTTGTCTCTTTGAAGTTTTATTTGTTTGAAGTTTTGTCTCTTTGAAGTTTTATGTTTCTGAAGTTGTAAAGTTGTTGTTGTTTTGTCTTTTGTCAATGTTTTTCCTTAATATTTTTCCCGATTTGCAGTTACACTAAAGAATGAAGTAACTTATTTTTTACTGAAATGTATTCAAGCTCATCACATTGCAAAGAAAAGTATTCTCTTTTTGACAATAGTTCTGTGCTGGTCTATGCAATAAATGCTCGCAGAATGAAATTGTGTATCTATAAGCAGCTACACATATGACATATTTAAAGACACAACTTCACTCTGTAAGTACACTTGTGTTGTGTGTGGGTTTCACTTCAACTCAAGGGTCACGGTCTGGGCAAAACTCTAAAGGAAATTGTAGGGCAAGCTAAAAATATACTCGATGTAGTTTACAAATTGCAGCCAGAGGACAACTCTTTGTCATTCATGTTTCACTTTTTGGATCTTTTTTCAAAGACTTTTTGGACTGCTGATAACAGTGATACATTTCCTGGTAGTTCGGTAGTAAACTTGTACTCTTGTTTTAGATGCAGGCGGTGGGCAGTACCCAGAAATGCTCTCATCGGGCCTTCAGCGTCCTGGATCGTCTGCTGATAACACATCCTGTGTGGCTGCAGCTGTCACTCAACAAAGACTCCGCCCTCTACATCCTGCTCAGAGAGCCTGTTGGGGTATGTGAAAGTCAAGTATTTCAAGACATATCAGCTCAAAGAATAGTGGAATACATTAATAACTTTAGAACAGACGAAAAAGTGTGCTTTTTTAAAATCTTATCTTAACCATGTTTCCAAATAAACCTGGTATACTTAATGTAGCAAGTTAAGTTAGCTGAAATACGTAAGACTTTTGAGACTGTTTAAGCTTTAATTTTCAGTTGTTTATTTCCTACAAAGATTTGCTTTAAACCCTCAAGATAAAAACCAACTTGTTTACATTAATTTGACTTTTTTGTAATCTAAAAACTACAGCTCATTTGAGGAATTGACAGCATACCTAGAGCTAAGGTTTATGGGAATTAGCTGGTGATTGCTAATAACATTTAATATTTCCATAATGACGAGAAAAATAACTATTTGAAAACTTTCTTAGTCTATTTGTGAGAGTGAGATGAGCAAACTGATAGTTCTGTCATGTCTTTGGGGGTAATTACACAGCTCAAGTCAGAAGAAGATTAGCCTAGCTTAGCATAAGACCTGTTAGCTAACATGCCTATATCGAAACTTCAAACAAAGCCCTGAACCAGCAAATTAATAGTTCGCTGTTGAAGATGGTGTTGCATAAAAGGCACACAAATGGACAATTTGTGATTGCATTGGGAGAATACTGTTAATGTTTTAAACTATAGGCTGGCTCCATGCATTAGAGGCAAACATGAGACATCCTACATTTTTGAAATCTTCATTTATGTCACAGATCATCCCTTTGATAAAATAATAGCAGCTTCCACTCACCTCAATCCAAAAAGTGCATATAAAAACACAAAGACTGACATGAAACACAGAATATTAAGACTAAAAAGGCCAGCTGGACTGTAAGGAAACCATTTTCTGGCTTTCGTTTTGTACTTTACATTGCTGTTAACACCATCTGTGCTTTGTCCTTGAAAACCTGTGAAACACAAATATGTCTTTAAAAAAAAAAAGAGAATTACACCCTTGTGCTTTTTTTTTTTTCTTGTTTCCGTGCTGGTGGTTGGTGCTCACAGACCTTTTTGGTGCGAAAATGCAGCTCCAGCCAGAGGAAGGTGCTGTGTTTTAGGGTGACAGCCGATAAAAGTGCCTCCTCTGTAAAGGAGTGCTTCATCTGTGAGGAGGACTCCAGTGAGTATAAAACAAGCCAGATTAGCATGTATTACCCACCTGCAGCTACAGCACTACACATAACACTACAATTCTCCGCTCACTGTTTGTACTGCAGTGCAGGTTATGCACTTACATTGGGTAAAGTAGTGTGGGACAGAGACGATTGGTCCTCTACAGGATTTGCAGCTGACATATTCCTTGTTAGATTTGAACAAATCTCCATAGCTGTCAATCAAAACTCTGTCTGTTTTATAACCAGCATTCGCCTTGGAGAGCTCAGCACTCAGCTTCCCTGACCTGTGTCGACTCGTGGCCTTCTACTGCATCAGCAGGTGATGTATTTTTCTTAACTGATACAAAAAACAACAAAAAAAACCCTGTCCCGTTTTGCTGTTTTTCAATATTTTCTGTTGAATTATCCAGTGTACGAATTTTGCATCCAATGACACACATGTCCGCCAAAGTATCACACCTATTGGGTGCAGGTCCAGTTACATGTAAAAACATTAATTTGCCCTATGTGCAATGGGACACTTTTCCCCAACCAAAATATAACACCCTTTTGGCTTTTGGGACTTTATTACTGACACCCACTGAGCCCCGAGGAACTCTTCTGTCCAACAAACATTTTACAACCATTTGCAATTGGGGAAACTTTTCGGCATCATAAAATTTTACTCCCACTTGGCACATTACTTTTGTCCTGCAAAAACATCATCCCATTTGGTGCCTTAGGGACATTTTTGTCAAAAAAAAAAAATATATACTCACTGGGCACCAGTTAGAGTTACTTTGTACTCCAAAAGTTTGGCAAACTTAGACAGTCGATGGTGGCCTTAAAGACATTTTTGTTCACCAGAAATTGATCAGCACTGCACGCTGTATGTCTTCTCTTTGGGGATTCTGTTCAGTATATGTGTGTTGTATTTTCTAACAAACAACTTTACTTGACCTCATTTTAACTTGCTAATAGGTATGAAATGTAGAAATGAGATGTACAACAATCAGATAAGCATGTCCATGTGTACTTAGGCCATGCATTAAACCTGATTGTTTCTTGCCTGCAGAGATGTGTTGCCCTTCCCACTAGAGCTACCTGATGCCATCGCTAACGCCACAACACACAGGCAGCTGGAGGCCATCTCACACATGGGACAAGGTGCAGTGACTGAAGATCTCTCGCCATTATTGACATAAACTTACAAAGTACTTTAACTTTACGAGGATTATCCCTCCAACACAAGCAATTTTCCACTGCTAGAATTAATAGATTTTGGATGAATCGCCATGAAATGTATGAAAATCAGTCTTTTTGTATACATTTTTTCCATGCCAATAATGCTAAATGAAAAGTAATGGGAGTACTAATTATTACAATCTGAGGCTACATCAATGAAGATCTATTTACATCCCCATTAGCCTTAACGTTTCTTTGTTTTAAATGCTGGTTAGCTATTTTTAAACTGATGCTGTGCCAAACCAAGTCAGTAATGTAAAAATACCTTCTAAACATCAACATATTAGGATTTTCATTGTGGGCTTGGCAACATGATGATATCAACATTTAGCTTAAAGCAATCAAATGCTAGCCTCAAAGAGCTTCCGCATGGTGTTACCATTTTTAACGAATAATTCTCCATTCTACACGGCCCCGCAAGCCTCAGGTAAATATAAAAATAATTTTGTAAATTCTTTCCAATCGTTTACAAATCCATACAAACAGTTTACAAATCTGTGCGTGCGATCTACAAATCCATACGCACAGATTTGTTAACTGTGGGAGCGGACTTGCAAATGGATTTTTCTTATTTTCTTACCTGAGCCGTCGGGGGCTAAGTACTACGTTACTTTCACATTGCACCCTTAACTCAAAGGCAATGCTATCAGTGTAAGTATTAACTGTCTAGTAGTTGTTTTTTTTCTTTCATATTACGTCTCTGGAGAAAATATAAGAGCAAGGAGAGTGATGTTGTATGGCCTCTCTTCAGCACCATATTGCAAATGTGAGAAAGTCATGAAGGAATAGCTGACTAAAGTAACTGCCAAGTGACTGCCAGCTTGCATCTATTTTAGCCCGGTAGCATGTACTGATGCAGCTCCGCAGCATAGAGTGAGGTGTGACTTTGAGACGACTAAAAATGACACAGAATGTACCGCTGACTGCAGCTCAACAATAAAACATTTTCTCGACATGGTTTTGTGAAATCAGACTGCTCTGGTCACATTGAGGCAGATTATATACATTTTACAAATCATATTTTATTGCTTTTTGGTGTTTTCTTAAATATGTCCTCTAGCTCTTAAGAAAGTTTTGCATTGCAATTTAAGACATCAACATATACCTTATTAATTTGAGAAGATTTGCTTTCTACTATAATTGAATTTCTAACCAAAAGACTACCCAAACTTTCTTCTTGTTACCTCTCACTCTAGATTTCTGGAACGGGCCGAGTGCTTCAGAGATCCAAAATGGACCAGTGGACCCAGTTCCATCAACCAGCGGCAGTAGCCAGGGTCCGAAGACAGTGACCCTGGACCAATGTACCCTGTTGACACAGGGCAGACAGGGCAAACTTTGCTTTATCAACCCGCTCTTCCTACAGCTGGAGGTTACCAAGGTCAGTCATGATGGGAGTGTTGTTAAATCTCCTGAGTGCCTGAGCCTTTATAGGGCGTCAGAGATGATTGATCAGTGAAAGTGAATAGAAATGTGTTCTTCAATATTATTGCAAAGTTTGTGAACTTTTTCTAAGTTCAGCGCGTCATCTGTGCTCTTGATATATATTCTGAAATGAGTGCTAACAAAGCTGCTGTTTACCGCTCACTGTAACCTCACTTACAGTCCAAAAAGCCTTGAAAGTTCTCGCCTTGAAAGACAAAGAACTGACTCACCGACTCTTTTTTAAAAAAATTTCTACAGCAGCCGCAACTCGTAAACCACAGTGCCTCCAATAAACGGCACCGCTTCAAGCGCAGCATGCGGCTCCGGCTCTCTGAGTCCTCCATGAATCTGTCGCTCGAGGGGATTGGCTCCTACTCCCCTCCTTCGTCCTTGGACAGGCCCACGGAGTCGGATATGCTGCACAAGGCCGGCTCACACCATCAGAGAAGAGTCCACCCCGGGGCAGGGGTCCTGAGGAGAACCCCTGCTGTGTCACCTGGCTCTGCAGAAGAAGAGGACGTGGTGTCTGTCCATGTGCCACAAGTAATACGCGCTAACATCTTCATTAGTTACTAACACAGTGGTTCCCAAGTCCCTAAAAGTGTCACAAGCAAGCATAACTTTTTTTATAAGTTGCTTTTAAATTCTAACCGTAGCTTGTAGTTCCCATTCCACCTGCTTTCTACAATTCTACAATTCACTTAGCAGATGCTTTTATCCAAAGCGACGTACATCAGAGAGTAAGAACAACACAAGCAAGGATCTAGAAAAAAGGGAACAATGTCAGTAAGAGCAAACGATCAGCTTTGAGTCCGATTGGACACACAGGTGCTGACAGGAAGTGACCAGAGCCAAAGCACAACATTGAGGGCAGTTCTTGAGAGCTCTAATCAGTATAGAAACCATCTTATAAGTCGTCGTTATCAAACAAAAACCATCGTCATTACCATCATCATCATCAATAATATGGAGACCATCATCATTAAGTTAGTAGGTATTCATGAAAGAGCTGGGTCTTTAGCTTTTTCTTAAAGGTGCAGAGATCAAATGTAGTTTATTTGCTTTATTGACTGGAAATCGAAATGCCATCATGATGTATTTTCTATCTGAAATAATCTAAATTTGCATGTTGTAAAATGATCTCCTCTGTTCTTGTGAAGACATCTACAAAGAACGAGGAGTCTCCACAGCCCCAGCAGGCCGCCCGAGCAGCGGGGCCAGGCACCGAGGTGTCTGCTCTGGCCCTGGAGCGCCGCCCGGCTCCGTCCTTGGCTGAGCTCGACAGCAGCAGCTCCTTCAGCAGCATGGACGAGGACAATGACTCAGATTCGGATCCAGAAAGCGTGGCTCGATCCCACACTTACATGTACCCGCGCCCGCCACTGGTGCGCGCCAGAGGCCGCGGCGGGCTGCACCGCATGAGCGAGGCATTCGTGTGCTTCTTTGCTCCTGATAAGCGGCTGACGCGACTGGTCGAGGAGCTGTCCAGAGACAGGCGCTCGTCCTTTGGCAGCATGGTTCAGGACTTCCTCCTTGCACAGAGAGAGGTGCTCAAAAACATAGCTTCCTCCTCGTCCTCGTCATCATCCCGCGTGACCTCAGTGCAGCTCCTGCAGGGTCTGCGCCTGTTTTTGTCCCAGGCACGGTGCTGCCTGCTGGACAGCGGAGAGCTGGAGCCTCCCATTGAGACACTTGTGCCAGAGAATGAGAAAGGTAAACAGTAAAAACCTGCTCACAACACAAAACTTCTCACAGCAAGTTCAGACAGATACTTTTGAACCGAGGTGCACTCCATTAGCTTAGCTTACGTTCGCTAGTATTGCTTACTGTTGGCACTGATTTTTATTTTTGGGCTTTTTGTGCCTTTAATGGAGAGATAGGACAGTGGATAGAGTTTGAAATCAGGGAGAGAGAGAGTAGGGAATGACATGCAGGAAAGGAGCCACAGGTGGGACTTGAACCTAGGGCTGGGAAATATATCGAGTTTTTAAGATATATCGATATATTTTCAAACAAGATATAGGGTAAGACGATATCGTTAATATCGATATAGTTTATGTTGCATTAAAATAACGTTACAGAGGTGCCAGGTCACCTTTTTCTCATCTCACTGATGATGACTGACTGTCTGTCTCTCTTAACCCTGCTCCTCCTCTCTCTCTCTTTTATTCTATTTAAGGAACATTTTTATTTTATAATATTACTTTTTAAATTCACAAAAAGGTAGTTTATTTTTCCATGTGTTTTCACTGTTAATAAAATACATATCGATATATATCGAGTATCGCCATTCCGCTAATCAATATCAAGATATGCGTTTTGGTCCATATCGCCCAGCCCTACTTGAACCTAGACCGCCCGCTTGGAGGACCAAGGCCTCTATAGATGGGGCGCAAGCAAAAGTTCCCTGCAAAACCATCTCAAGCCCTTAACCACCAGTCCATAATAGAAAAACCAAGTAAGATGATGAATGTATCCTTAAGTGATAACTAAATAAGCTTTGTCTTTTCACCCATCTTTTAATTTTGAGAAAATATTCTTCCAATGACCAATTAAAAAGTATTCTTCAGTTTTTAATAATATTGCCACTATATGCAGCCATTACAAGGTGTAAACTCTCGTTAAAAACACGTGCCACAAAAATGTAAATGAACTCAATTTAGATCATTTTCTGCCGCTAAGACGTTGAACCAAAGTTACTGCGCGAATTCTTTAATTGAATTTAGCCGACTGTGCTGTATTACATTTTGAGCTTCTCCCCCTTTTGGATTTGTTCTCGTATCACATGGGTGATTGGTTAATCACGTCACAAATGAGGAGATGGTGATTGCAGCGGGGGACTGGAGGAGAGAGAGAGAGAGAGAGAGTGTACTATTAGAAAACACAAATTCAATAGAGCACGGTGCCAAAGGACGTAGGTCCATGGAAACAGACAGCCTTTCTGATAAATGGTGGGCTGTCCGGGCTTTAGTGAAAGGCACTGTCGACGCTAAGTAGTTTGCGTGGGGGGCCAGAGCCTCATCCAGTGGAGCTCATATTGTCTCTTGTATTTAGAAAACAGCATTAGGAAAACCCTGCCCCGACGCGCCCGCACTCGCATCCATCGCATTCAAAGTGTGATTCTTCTTCTTATTGTGAGGACGTCGCAGGGTGTTACTTTGGAAGGATTCTAGTTAGATCTTTTGACATAGTCCTGTGCGTAGGCTTTTCTTTTTTTGGTCTCCTTTGTGTGCGAGGCTGAGTGTGTTTCACAGGTGTGTTCGTGTGTAAATGTGTGATGATGGATGGTTGCCTGGCAGTGCAGAGGCTTCAGGGGAGAGCGCTCGGCCGCTGCCTGCCTGCCTTCCTTCCTTCCTTCCACCCGCCCTTCCTTCCTGCGCCGTGAGTCTGATTTATCTCGCATTGCGTCGGTGGGAGGCATTTGCATTTTTTTTTTTTTTTCTCCCCCTCGTTTATCATAAAAAGATATCACCGTCCCACGCTCACTTGGAGAGCAGCACGATTCAGGCAAGGGTGGGAGGGAGGGATAGAAATAGTTAGGATACTTTGGAAATGTAATCAGTTACAGATCTCTGGATAATAAAACAAAAGTCTGTTTTTTTTTTCTGCACTAGCTGGGAACTCACAAGCCTGTAATCACATTACATGTAATCTGTTACTCTCCAGAGCCTGCACAGGAGAGAGAGGGTTGCTGGGAGGAGGAAGGAGAGGGAGGTACAGTAGAGACACAGAGGATGGAGAGTGTGAATGATTAATCACAGGGGGTTATAATATAGTAAGGTGGATAAGGGGAGATGTGAGGGGATTATACAGGAGGGATAACATGAAGGATGGAGAGGAGGATATTGATGATGAGTGGAAAACAGTGTGCACTGGAGGATTGTTACCACTTAGTCAGGACTGCCCACTGACTGCAGGAGAATCACTGGGATCTGTGTGTGTTTCCACGTGTGCATGTGTAACATGTCCACGGGTTTGTGTATTACATATCATTGTTGTCAGGCAAAAAAAAAAAAAAAAAAAGTAAATCCAACATGCGAGCTTTCCAGTGGTTTTTACCTTCATGACACTGAATGAAAGCTGAGATGTGCGTGGCGAGGACTCCTCCACCAGCCGAACCAACCCGGCACTCCGATTTATTTTTACTTCACAATACATTTCAAGAAAGGGGAAAGTGTCCTGTAATTTACGGCGAAAAAATCTTCATACATTTCCCTTTTCGTCACACGAGGACACTTGTGGAGGGAGTGACAAGGGTGAGGGCGGGGGTTTGTAATGTTTGGGGGTGTGGCTTGCTCAGGTATTGTGGAGGCCTGTGATTTAAAGGCTTAGCGGCCGTAGCAACAGAGTCCGCTACGCGACGCTATAATGAGAATATTTGCCTTTATATCAATGCTATGTGTAATCCAATGGAATGACAACATCCACAAAAGAGAGGAGAACAACATGCTGACGAACAGAAAACAGAATGCAGACGTTTAATGACGTGCACGGAGATCGTAGTGGTCGCGTGCAGACACTTTAGGCAGTCTCTGTATATAAACGTCATTCTCTTCCCATTGGCTCAAATTGAAATCTCCGGAGTATATGCTGCCGCGTTCAGACATCAGCTCACTCTTTCTGCGGAAAAAGAGTTTCTGCTGTTTGCGTTCACACATAGCCTAAAGTCCCTCCGGGTAGCCAAATCTCCGGAGTTTTTCAGGAGATTTCCGTATGTGTGAAAAGGGTTTTGGTGACTTTTATAGCAGATTTTTATATTCAAAACAATCCTCCTTCATCTGAAACTGTCGACTGACCCAGACGACCCAGTGCATTAGAATTTTTCAACCCAGCAACATATTAGATTGAGTTATTCAACAACCACGTGCATGGGTTATATTCAACACAGCATGAAGGTTAAATGTATTCTCTAGATTGGATTATTTAAACGACACAGTCCATGGGAAATATTCAACCAGCTTAGGGTTGAATTCACCCTCTAGTTTTGTTTATTTCAGCAACACAGGAATCATTAATAAATGTCAAAACTCAGCAAAACCCAGTGGTCTGTCCCACCGAGAAGCAGGTTTCATAGTCTCATCCGTACCTTAAGTCAATTATTCCTTAATTTAAATGTTAATTTTAAAAGTAAGCCCAGAGAAGTGGAACATACCAGACAAGAGAAGGTTTGCAAACTAAACAGAGATAAGGAAACAAGGCTTAGAAACAATGCAGTCCTGGAGTGCCCGGCATGTTATTCCAGTGATGGAAATGTGTGAATCCTGTAGGATGTTCATAATTTGGGATTTCCCAATTCTAATAACACGTCTTCTTGAAACTCACACAAGACGGGACATAAAAAATTAACCTGTACGATCTGATGCAATCCAACACAGCAGCCTTGCAATAAAACTGTGAAAACCAGGAAAATGTGAGATATTTCCAGTCTGAATCAGAAAGTTTCCAATGAAGGCATGTTTTCTTCTGTGCTGCTTAAGTTTGTTCTTATTGTTTGGATGTACTCAGTAAGTGGTAGAATGAAGCCATTTTTATTTTGGACTATTATTCATCCTTCAATTGCAGTTACCAGCATACCTCTCAAGGCCTCTTGCCATCACCTCTAGAAATGTAGACACATCCTCAACTTGAAAATGATGAAATAAGCTGAAAACCCACAAGAAAATTCTTTCTAAAAAAGAAATGACTCACAGTTTCGTCCCTCTGTCCTTAGATCTGGCGTTGGAGCGGGCCATGTTCTCCTGCGTGCTCAGGCCTCTGCGGTCCCCCCTCGATAAAGCTCTGGTTGAGTTGCACAATCAGGACGGCTCCAGCCAGCGTCTCAACCAGAACCTCCTTCACCTGAAGGGAGACGCAGCCATGGAGCGGCTCGGTGTGAGGACCGGCGTCCCTGACAGCCGCGAGGTGGAGAGGGTGAAGCAGAAGCTCGTCCTGATGCAGCGTACGCACTCACCCATCGACAAGGTGCTGCTTCTGCTGCAAGTGTGCAAGTGCGTCCACAAGGCCATGGGGTCCTTACACGGTGAGACCAAATACTTAAATGTAGAAAACTCGAAATATTTTATTTGCTGTACCACTTTTAATCATTTGTTGCTGCTCGAAGGCCTCCCTGTATGAGGGCTGAAGGTCAACAATGTTTTCAAGGGAAAGTGTCTTGTCACCTTTGAAAGCTCTACACTCCAGACATATTGCACCTTTGTGATCTGCACTAGACCTGTCTGCTTTTCATCACGACCTGATTCTGTGGAGCCGATGGCTGGAAATGAATGCATCATCGTGACTGTGCAGTTGAATTAGCTAGAGTTTGGAGTTGGTACCCGATGACTGCCTCATTTCCTCTGTCTAATTTGGAAGCCAAACAAGGCTAAATGTAATAGTTCCCAGGCAGGAACAGATTCTAAAGTCTTTTCGGGGACCGAGGCAAAAATCAGTTGGGGGGGCCCCTCCATCCAGCGTTCATCAGCATCATGTCTGCCAGTGTCCCGACGCTTACTCCTCTTCCTCTTTTCTAATTTTTCTCTCCTACAGACAGAAAATTCATCTTCATCTTACTTTGTTGGGCAGCAAGAGTCAGATGGGGCCTCCTTAGGGAGGTTTGCGCTACTGTCGTTGCAAAATTTGTACATTTAGGGCAGCTGCTTTGGGTTTAAGTTTGTCAACCCTCAAGGGGCCCCCCTACTGGTCTGGGGCCCGAAGCCCTGCCTGTTCACAAGCAGCGCCTCTGTTCCCAGGGTTGGTTTTGGGAATGTGTTAAGACTTTTTCTTTCAATTTGAATTCTGAGATTTGGTCCAAATTGGTCCAAAAGTTAAAAAAAAAAAAATCTTTTCTTTCTTCACATATTAGCATACCCTTAAACTCTCCTCTTCTCATATGTTTTCCAGGCCAGGAAGTAAGCTGGGATGACTTTCTGCCATCACTGTCGTACGTGATTGTGGAGTGTAACAGGCCTCACATCCTGATCGAGGTGGAGTACATGATGGAGTTGCTGGAGCCCTCCTGGCTTGGAGGAGAGGGTATGACTTCAACTTTAACTTCTGACGTTGCTTGTTTGGAAATCGTGGCGTGCTTTTACTTTGACATCCAAAATATCTTTCAATCAGTAAAAAAAAGTAATGGATCATTTTGTCTCTCTGTGAAGAAGAAATGTTTACCAGTAGCAGTGATAAACTGTGTTTTGCATCAGTACTGTCAATAATACATTGGATTTTCAAATGTGTAACAACATTCAATATAAAGTTAGTAGATAGAAAGATTCTCTTCAGCTAATAAGTTAAAGTAAAAGACGTCCTCAACCTTCAGTGGCTCAAAACTTCACTTCGACCTGGATTATTATTGGAAAACAGATGAAGCAGCATTTTCTTAATCAGAAGTAAATAAATATAAAGAGCCTAATCATCCTGAAGGCAGGACATTAATATATGACTGTGCTAACACACCACCTTTAAACTGCTCCTCAAAGGAGGAATGGTTTGAATATAGTTTTTCTTTTAAAAGAGCTTATGATGCTGGCTATCTTAAAAACTGAGTGAGATCTCACATTTTATTTTCTCGTCTTATTCCAAGACACTGCAAAGAAAAACGAGACTCCAGCGAGCTCTCGTATATGTATCAATTGAAGGTTCAGGTTCACAGTCCAAGGTCTTTGAAATGTCTTACAGTTGCCTCATTCATAGATCCACGCTGTAATCCCAAAAAAAAAAGATGAGACATGTGGGAAATGCAGTTTCATTGATAAATTATATATAGGTATATATATACTATATTATATATATATTATAAAAATGCATTTTTATATTGTCGAGCATGTCTAGTTCTTAAATCAGTCTGAATAAGCTCTGACAATAGAAAAAAAACAAAATTATGTCACATACACATTTCATAAATCTGATCACCACTTTGCCATAATAAGAATAAGATGATTAATTTATGGGATGTACAAAATAAATAATTATTATTATTAACATGGAGTCTGTGCAAATCAAAGAACTCGACGTTAATTTTACAAACAACTCAAAACATTAAAAAAAACCTTTGATTTCATTCTCAAACAGTGATAATAACAGAATTATTGTTCCATCTCCCTACCAGTGTAGAAATGTTGCTTTTTAGACAGTTGATGGAGAAAATCATTTGACTGTGTTGCTTTGAGCTGTGCCTGTGAAAGACATCCTTGTAGAAATCCTTGAAACCTTCAGTGGCAGCCCACTTTTGCGCTTAGCGATGTAGTTGGAAAAGGTTCAGAGCCCAATTGGGACACTGTGACCACCTGCAGCCGTATGAGTAAGAGCATTAACTCAGATGAAGACAAGGCACTGAATGAACAAAAATCAGAAAAATCAGATATTGGTCTCCTGAAAGACATAAGTGTGACATAATGCAAGATCTCTGAATTAATGCTGAAATCATTTTCTCAGTTCAGGCTTGTTTGTCTTCTGAATAGTCTGAATTGGTTGCAGACCTCTAAGTCTCAACGGCTGACTTTTGCTGTGGAAAAATTTCTGATTTATTGCTCTGGGGAGTCCTTTAGGAGAAATAAATCAGACCCAAATATGACAAAATGAGCAAAAAGTGATTTAGAGTTTTGTCTAATAAGACCAGTATCAGCAAAAGAAGAGGATCTTAACAAGTCGATACCAACAAGGTCTAATCTAAATATTAACTTGAGACTTTTGTTTACTACTCCGAGGAATTAAGCGGAACAGTATTTGATGCAAGGTTTGGTTTTTAACCAGTTGTGGTCTTTACCTATAACTCTGCTTTTCTTAAATTCCAGGTGGGTACTACCTGACTAGTGTTTATGCCAGCCTGTGTCTGATCCAGAGCTTGGACAGGGAGCAGCCGATGTCGGGCTGCCTGACTCCAGAGGCTCAGGAGGCGCTCAAAGAGTGGAGCTGCAGACGAAGCCGAGAAGCCCAGAGACAAAAGGAGACCCAGCAGAACCAAGTAGGTGTTTCCCAGATGTTGCAGATGATTGTAGTACTATACACCACAGAAACACAGGCCGTATTATAGTAATGTGTGGGCTTGTACAGTGATCTACTTTATAGCTGCCACACATAGCTGCCCAGTGTGAAGTGGTGATTGATGAGCAGACAATAGGAACTCCCGCTGATTATGCAGTGAAACATTTCTATGGGATACTCTCCACTGCGCTGTGCGATTGACGTAAAAGTGAAACAAAATCAGACAACTGAACTGCTGTGTTTGCTATGGTATGTGTGATGAAACAATATGTTGGTGAAAATGTCAAATGTCCTCTTACAACACTCTTTTTACTTTTAAAAAACTGTTTCTGCCTATAAGAGCGTTTGCTGATTGGAGAAATGATTACATGCTAAGTGATGCTGGAGGAGCAGAGTGGTGCAAAGCGGTATAAAATATTTGGCTGGAAAGCAAAATGGGTTTCAGGTGTCTGAATGTGGATCAAACAACTTATGTAATGTGGTTAACAGCTGTGGTTCCTTATACGCCTTTATTGGAGATGTTACCAACAGGGGCTAAATAGTGTTTCCTAAATGTTTGCTCGAGGGGGTTGTTCTTTGTTTATTTGTATTCCCATTAACTGTCACTTTGGCAACCAATCCCTAGGGTGGTCCTATAATGTTTAAGAGGGAGCTTGGGCTGTCTTTCTTAGTAAAAGTAACCATGAGAAAAAGCTTAGAAATTATCTGTTACAACAAGGACTGTTCTCAAAATGTTACTTTAAAGAAATAGTAAATTATAAACTTCCAAATGTGCTTAAAGCCTTGAAACTTAGAAATTGTCTGTTAAAGGCTTTATATGCGATTTTTTGATCCAGCAGATGTCGCCCTTGAGCACCAGCATGAAACCAAAACAACTTGCGGTGCGTTGTTGTGTTAGCATGCTAATGCTAGCGATCTTTATCATGCTCGTATCTTCACACTGCATGTAAATTTACCTGAAATGAGCGTGATCTAGAAACACAGTTAAGCAGTGAGTACAGTATGTTATTCTTCTTTTCTCTAGTCCCTCAATTAAACAACTTTTTTATACACGAGGGGAGGAGTCAGCCGGCCGTGCGGGCGATGTAAACAAAGTGAAGATAGGACTCTGAAAACTCTGAAAACATCACAGACAGTGGGACTCGGGTGTTACACCCATTGTAGACAGTCATGACTCACAGAGTTATTTTCAGAGGATGTACTTGATTTATATTATATTTAAGTGTGAAAAATCACATAGAAAGACTTTAAAGTAAAGTAAAAAGACATTCTGTAGAATAATGTTTAGTGTTTCACTGGGTGGCCTTAATGTGTACATCATAGCCCACAACTTTCAAATGTGTGTTTAGTCATGTTTTTATCTTCTCTTCTCTGTGGTAACCCAATTCATTCAAAAATATGTTTTATTCATCTGTATGAGTGGAGTATCCAAAGCTTTCAAATAAATGTACAAGATAAATGTAATGTACAACAAAATTAGCTTCTAACTGTTGTGGGATACCAGTGGAGAGTCTAGAGTCTGCTGGGGCCCTAAGCAAAAGTCAATCAGGGGCCCCTCCAACCAGCGTTCATCACCATTGTGTCTGCTAGTTTCCTGACGCTTACATGTCTTCCTCTTTCTCCCTTTTTTTTTTCACTCCCAGACGGATAATTCCTCTTCATTTTCCTTTAGTGACATTCATTTACATATGTTGGTTTTTAAATCAAAAATGCATACCACGCTATAGAAGGCTAACAAGAGGGAGGCCATGTCTACCTATGAATGTATTGACTATACCGTCATTGAACAGCCTAGTTAACGGCCCATTGTGGAGAATATTGATTGTCTTGTGTATTTTTTTGATAACAACATGTCTATGAAACCCTTTTCAAATCTTGTACAGACAACCACCAGAAACGGTTCCGGAGCTAATGGCGTTGTTAGCTAGCTAACATTACTGTTAGCTAGGATTTGGTTGAACGTTTCAATTGATAGCAGCTAACATTAGCATTAAACCGACTCTTTTCTAACGTCACTTTTTCATAATGTTACATTAAACTATAAATTCCTTGCTAATGTTAAAGTTAGCTAGCTTACAAAATGTTTGCTAGGTACTTTTCCAAAGCAAAAGTTAGCCGTTGAGCCTTTGAAGTCTGTAACCAAAGACTATAATGTAAAATATTGTTTAAAGACTTTATATGTGATTTTTCACACTTAAATATAATATAAATCAAGTATCTCCTCTGAAAATAACTCTGTGAGTCATGACTGTCTACAATGGGTGTAACACCCGAGTCCCACTGTCTGTGATGTTTTCAGAGTTTTCAGAGTCCTATCTTCAGTTTGTTTACATCGCCCGGACGGCCGGCTGACTCCTCCCCTCACGTATAAAAGTTGTTTAATTGAGGGACTAGAGAAAAGAAGAATAACATACTGTACTCACTGCTTAACTGTGTTTCTAGATCACGCTCATTTCAGGTAAATTTACATGCAGTGTGAAGATACAAGCATAATAAAGATCGCTAGCATTAGCATGCTAACACAACAACGCAGCGCCAGTTGTTTTGGTTTCATGCTGGTGCTCAAGGGCGACATCTGCTGGATCAAAAAAAATCACATATAAAGCCTTTAACCTTGAAATATGGCCTGATATTCCACCAGATGTTCAATTCCCAGCTCCTGAACAGTCAACAATTGTCAAACGATAAGGCTTTCTGAGATCCTCTACAGTTATCACACAGAACAGACGTCTGACCATTAAGGAGAAATTAGATGAATTTGACAAGAAAGTGTATTCTCACTCAACACATGTTAAAGCTGGAAAGACATGGGGATATTTAGATAACAGCCACATATGTGATTGTGCCTTGACTGACTGACTGACTGACTGACTTTAAACATTAAAGAAGGAAAGATTAAGAGTCACAATCTGATTACAACCGATGAAGGACACATTTGAAAATGTTACCTATCTATCTATGTTGACAGTTATACCTGTGGATATGTTCAGTCCTGTTGAATCATGTATTCAAACTGAGTGAATTTAATTTTTCTGATAAACTGAAGTGATTCTTTACGCACTGGGGATAAAACCTTCGATTTCATACAATGTATTTTGGTAGACCAATCCGTATATTAAAAAACTATATTAAGTAGAAGTTCAAGCAGCTACGACAGTAAATGTCACAACTGTGAAATGTGTTTTATAGATATGGCTTGAGCTCTCTGTAAAAACCTACCTGTAATGATCTTCCCCGATATCTTTTTTTAATCCGGTTCATCGGGAAGAGAAGAAGTTTAAAGCATTGGGGGAATAGCACAGTTTAATAATTCATGATTTATTTAATTTTCAAATGTCACATAAAACACAAACTGCAACAAATCCAAGGCTTTAATCCATCCAAAGAGGTCAGGTTTTACATTAATTATACTGATGGCACTGCAGGCTGGGAAACACCAGATTATCCTACACCTGTAACAATGCCAGGTGGGGTCGGGGTGGGGGGGGGGGAGGGAGGATTGTGACCCATATTTCAAATAATTCTGATACTCCTGCTTGGGAAGTTAAAGACTACGCACATGTTCTTGAGGTCATTCAAAGGTTTTCAGTCCATGAAAAGGTCATCCATCAAAAGTCCGAAAACACACCTGGGATTTTCTTTCCATTCATTCAGAATTCATTTCAGGGGGATTACTTTTTTTAGACGTTTTTTTTTTTTTAGAGGTAATCTGCCGATGAGGGACCGCCCCGGCTTACGTCGAGGGCATCCACTAATGCTCACACACTTTTGACTTTCACCTACACTCCCTCTCTATTATCACTACCCCTGGCCCC
This sequence comes from Labrus mixtus, assembly GCF_963584025.1. Lineage (NCBI taxonomy): Eukaryota > Metazoa > Chordata > Actinopteri > Labriformes > Labridae > Labrus > Labrus mixtus. The sequence goes on along the minus strand of NC_083634.1, from coordinate 15,855,153 downwards.
CAGATTTGGTTGAAAACGGTCGTCCAGATGCCGCGGTTAGAAAAAGGCATTGTCATCCACAACGTTTCTGTCTCGTCACGTGGTGCCTCTCCTGGCTTCAAATAGCCGATCTAACTCACCCGGCAGCCAGATTTTCCACTGACACAGGCGGGGATCAGTGAGCCAAGTGCTATGAAGAAGTGGGCGGTCAGATAACATGAAATTTATTGAGCTGCATCTACCCATCGAAGCAGGCAAACACAATATGCACACGGACAGCGAGGAGCTCAGTGACTCTGTAAGTTTTGATGATGGCAGACCTGTTGATTCTAATTGCTGCTGTGTGCGTGTTTCCTTTTTCTTTTTTTGTTTTAGCAGGTTTGGGCACTTGTGGATGTGTTTGTCGGCGGGGTATAGTTGTGTGAGCAGTTTAGGCTCTGTGGTGTGTGTGTGTGTGTGTGTGTGTGTGTGTGTGTGTGTGTGTGTGACTGATTTGTTAAGGCTGGATGTTTGCTTAAAAGGATTATGTCCTGTATGTTTTCATTGTGTGTGTTTTTAAAGTGACTTGTGAGGGCGTCTGTAGGTGGCTGACTCTGACTTATATAAGAGCTTAGGTAAAGCACAATTGCCGGTAAGTGTTTGAAGAGTGGCAAATTGTTTTGGGGGCTAGACTCGTGTTTGTGTGTTTGGTCTCTTTTTTTTTCTTCTTCTTCTTCTTCTTCTTCTTCTTCTTCTCGTAAATGTCAGAAAGTACAAGTATTAGTTTGGATGAATGTGCTTTAGGAAAACTTCACCAAAGCGCAGAGTTAAAGGGAGATTAATGGACTGTATGTGTTAACGCTGCTGGGGGTGGGTGGGTGGGTTTTGGGGGGTTGGTTTGTCAATGAAGCGGTAACATGCAACAGAGAAAAGAGCAGTTAAGAGCTGATTTTCATTTGGACCCGCTGGTTGTGTGTGTGGGAAGCGGGAGCTTTGTTTCAGAGAGAATATCTTTTATGAGCATCATTTGGGTTCATTTGTTGTAGTGGATTATCTGCCTGCACAGCTCTTACTCCTCCTCTGGCTCCATCTCTCTCCTCCCCCTCTTTTGCCCTCACTCCATAAGCCTCTTGACCTCTGTTTTCCATGAATACAGTATATATTCACTGTTTTTCTCTCTCCTCTCCCCCCCTCCCCCTCCCTCCCTGCAGAGGTGCGTTCGGATACTGTTCCAGGACGGGGAGCGGAGCGCCGTGCGGACGTTGCAGTGGAGAGCCGGAGAGACCAGCGAGGCCCTGGCGCAGCTGTGTGCCGCCACCTTCGAAGTGTCCGACCCGCAGCAATACACCCTGTACTGGCGCAGCGGCGGCGAGATGCGGGCCCTGCCGCCTCAGGCCCAGCCCCAGGACCTGGCCAGCCACAGCGAGGGAGGCCCGTCGCTCTCCTACCTGAGGACCGACCACGACTTCAGCAAGATGCGGCGGCTCACCCGAGGTGGCGCCGTGGACCTGAGCGAGTCGGTGTGTGAGGAGTGAGTGGGAGGCATTGGTGAGGGAGGAAGGGGGAAGGAAGGAGGAGGAGGAGGAGATGATGGATGGTTGCTCTCGCTTTCTCTCTCTCTCTCTTTCTCTTTCTCTCTCTTGTTTCTGTCTCTCTCTCTCCGGCGGTGTGTTGTGTCTCGTCGTGGGTCAGGACTTGTTGTTAAAAAAAACTTCAGCCCTTCTTCAGACCAGGAGCGGACCTTAAACGGTAAACTCTTCCCTAAATGGACCAACATGCAGAGCACAGCAGGACCAACACAGGGACTGTTGCCAAAAGTTGTACTGTGCGGCACTCAGTGTGGCTGCTGCTGTAAAGGAGTGTACTGTTTGTGACATGGAAATGTTTTAATAAATGGATTTGATTGTAATCAGAAACATGAAAACCCCCCCCCCAGAGTTATACCATGAAGGGATTACATCATGTAAACGTGAGGAGGCTCAAATCCAAAGACTAATTTTGTGAGACTACTGTTGCCTGGAAACAAAAAACCCACTTCCTGTACGCACAGGAGAAAAGGCAAATTGTCCACCGTGGTGATGTAACCCCTTTCGCTGTATAGTCCTGGGTAAAATCTTAAAAGACACTTGGATGTTTTATTTCTTCACTTTTATGTGTAAAAGTCTGCAGATCTTGATGGAACCTTTTTTTTTTTCTTTTTTTTTGAATGGTTTGGGTTCAAACCCCCCCCCCCCCCCCCCCCCCCTTTGAATACAGCTTGACAAAAAAAAAAAAACATATTACAGCCAAGACCGAAACCTTAATGCCAAAGTGACCAAAACAGGTAAAGAGAGGCCATTTTGTGATACAACAGGTGTTTACCTTGAAAGAAATCAGGTTCACAAGGTTTTTATTTTTAGAAATCACCCACAGATACTCTATTTATTTTTGCTTTATGGAGGGGGGAAAAAAAGCGCAGCTCTTCTCCTTTCTCGTGTATTCTATTAAGTGTTTTTTGGCAGGTGGAGTAATGAGCGAGTAGGAGGGAGGTGATAGAAAAGCATCAGCTCTCTGATTTTTTTTTTTTTTTTTCAAAACCATGTGAGAGGAAAGAGAGGAAAAAAAAAAAAAAGAAAGCATCACATCGACACTCCGAGACAACCTGCAACAGATTTACTGAATGACTTGCGAATGTATTAGGCTCTCTATTTTTTTGCCTGTCAGAATTTAATCCTTTCACGAAACAACACACATTCATTTCATGTTTCCAGCCCACTGCTTTTCAGTTCTTCTGTTTCTCTTGGCCGTGATGTAAAATAAAAACTGCGTTACAACCAGACTGAGAGGACAGTCGGACCAACTGGACCAGCACCCGGAGGTGACTGGTTGAATGTACATTTTTAAGAAAAGAAGTCACCAGCTCCTGGCGACTCCTGCTGCAAGTCATCACCACCAGACTGTTCAATCAGTGTCATGCTCCACCTTCATATTGTGTATTTTAAAGCTAACTTTTAATTGTTGGATTTGTCGGGTAGATATCAAACCTAAGTATGGATTTTCAACCAGCTGAGGAGGTTCATTTTGGAGAACTTTGACGTGTTTTTGGACATTATTGCATGCTTTTTTTTTTTTTTTTTTTCTTTTCATTTTTAACGTAAAGGTTCTGCGAATGTGGTGTGTGCGTGAAGCATGTGTTCACTGTGAGAGCTCACTATTTTCTTTTCAGTGTGGAAACACATTACTGTATTTTTTCTGTCAGGTGACTCAGTATCGCAATAAAGAATTGCAATATCTGTTCGCAATGTCGGTCCACCCAGTTTTTGTGTTGTAGGAGTGTGGATGTCATGGTTTGATTGTCTTACACAAACTGAGCCACCAGAGGGCAGCACACAACAACACCATCAAACACCATGCTTTTAAAAACACCCATAGATGTTTCAAGATGGATTCAAATGTTAACTTTGGAGATCTTTTTTTTTTTTTTTGCAAAACAAAAAACAGCCACACAAAGCCTTATAAGTATGTCTGATAAGATTTATTTCATAGCGCCTTAGATAAATTACACTATTAAAAATCCTGTTACACATCTGGAATCACAAACAACCAAACAAAATTGAGACAAAGTACTTTTTATATATTATGAATTACATGACAAACATAGAAAACCATGCTCCTCCGTCCTAGTTTGACATTTTAGTATTTACCATGTTTTAGCATTTTCTGTCTTTGGCATTTCCCAGCTTATACAAACCTATCACATGCATACCTAATGATTTAAAGAAGCCTGCTACACAGTCCCAGAAACTCTGCAATATACAGGCTTAGACATTAGATCTGACAAAATGTTAAAGGCCAATACTTTACCAAAATTGAATCAATTGTGAAACAAACAAACTAAACTTTGTTTGGAGTTGTGCCTGAAGCTGAATCTAGACCCAAATAGAAATGAAACTAAAAACAAATGCAGCTTAAGCAGTCACAGTGTAATTAAACAAAGTCAAAAAAGTTTCAGGTACTCATAAAGCATATGGACGATGTGTTCTGCATATATTTATGGTGACAAAGTGGCGCATCAGCTGATAATTGGTTCAGTTATCAATCATTTCTTGTACAGTTTAGTCAGTCGACTTATTGATTATAATAGCATGAATTTGCTTTAAAAAATATATCCTGAATGTGCGATGTGTTCTTTTCAAAATGTACAGTTTTAATTGGCTCCACCTCCCAGTTTTTGCAGCACCCCCAGACCTTTCTCCTCGTACTCTGCCCTCGAGAGCCAGAAGGAGTCTTTGTCTCTCATGATGTTGGCCAGCACGGCACCGCCCAGGAACACCATGTGTTTACGCCTGGGAGGGTCCTCGATGCGGATCTTGAACTTCTACACAGGTGAAGGAAAGGGCAAACAAGAGGTCATTAAATCACATTTAATACTACCTTTATTCTTCACCAAACCTATTTTAAACACAAGCCATCACCGCTCTGTTGTTGTTTTTCACCAAAGAGTGACCCTTTGGTGGTAGGGTTAAACTGGAGTGAAGCTAAGTTTGCTAACTACAGAACTAGCTTGTTTGGCAAGGTGCGACATTTCCGTCATGATAAATGTTGTACTAAACAGGATGCTAAGTTATGCTAGCTAAAAAACAGTTTTAAACAAAATGTAAAGAACAGTGTCTTTAAGTACAACTGTAAGCTGAACATGGTGTTTTGTAAGGTTACAAACGTCCTTAAAGCGTACCCTGTTGTTGTAAATTACTCTAAATTGAGCCATAATTTTAAAAAAACAATCATCACGCAGTGCTGAAGAAGAAGTGAAACTAGCAATTCGGACGTAAAATTCATCAGGAAAATGTTGACCAAGATATTAAATTCATTAAGAAATAGGCTTATTTTGTCAAATATCGACTTCAAACATTCAGAGCTCTTTTTTTTTGCCACCATGGGAGTCTCCCCCTGCTGGCCATTTGAAAGAATGCAGGTTTAAGAAACGTCTGCATTGGCTTCACTTTTCGCACTATGTCTTCTTCTGCCTTACAGTCTTCTCTGATTATTATCAATGGCAAATTTTCTTTCATTTTTAAAATGTCAATGATATAACATGCCAAACAACTGAGCGTTTTATTGCTGCCTTTGGAAATAGTAACTGTGGTGGAATCCACAGTAACAACAAATCATTTTCAGCTCAAGGCCCATTTACTTTCAGTCTTTATTCAAATGATCAAACGCTACAAATAAAGAGGGTAACAATCAAAACTGTTACCAAGGTCTATAAATTATAATGCAACATGAATAGGAATGAATACAATGGTAGAGCATAATGTATAGTTTCTGATGACGCCTGTGTGATAAGGCTGAAAGCTTTGGAATAAGTGACCCAGTGGTGCTCGTTTCTACAAATGCTGTTACTATTATTAAAAGGAATATAATGCCAGTGCTTTGTAAGATTGATCAAATAAATGGAAATGCATTACTTTAGCTTTCAGGCTTATGTTGTTGTCGACTTAATGCATTATGACATTTATTTAAAGCTATTTAAGAGAATCAACGGTTGTGTAACGTCTTATTTAACGTTGTGTATTTTAAAATACAGATTATGGTCGAGTTAAGCTCCACTGCGTCACTCTCCAGTGAAGCACTTCTTACCAATAGTTTCTTTGTGTCTCCGTCCAAAACCCTCTCCAGGTAGAGCTGCTTGATTTCTCTCTCCAGTCTGGATGGAAGGCCGGGGTACATGGTGGTCCCTCCTGACAGGACGATGTGTTTATAGAAGTCCGCCCTGCATGGTAAAAAAAAAAAAAAAGATGGTAGGAGGTAAAATGACCCTGCTTTGTTTGTTGCGTTTCACCTTTTTATGTTGACAAAGTAGCTGTCTGGCTTCACACCTGAGGTCAATGTCTGCAGCCTGGATGCAGTTGAAGAGCAGCTCAGCCACTCCTGCCCCCTCAATGTTGATGAGATGAGGCTGGAAGAGAGCTTCAGGGGCCCCAAACCTCTCTCCGCCCACCTTCACCAGTCGGCCGTCAGGAAGCTGCATCAGACAGAGGAATCAGTTCAGTAGAAGTCTGACTTTTTCTGAGTCCAGGGCCATATTTGGCAGAGCCATTGTTTGGATCAGTTCTGCAACTAAAGCCTCATAAATATATGCCAATTCTTAGGCAGCAACCTCTAGTGGTCGTCATAATTATGACAGGAGCAAAAGCAGAAGTCAGATGACGTACAACGTAGTGTAAAGAGCAAGGAAGTCCAACAGAGGTCTGGTGGATGAATGGTTCAAACATAGACTGTAAAAAACAGATGGAAGACAAAGAAAAGTAGTGTTCCTCCAAAATTAGTAAACTAAAACTCAACATTGACCAAGCCAGTTAGTGAACTGGGCTTACTGGCCGGTTACTCTGGCTTAATATTAAGCTAGCTTTAGCCATGTTAGTCCCAAATTGTATCTTTACACCTCAGCTGTTTTTGAGTTTAAGATGTGCTGGTAGGTGGGTTTTATTGTATCCATGACTAGCTGTTTACCGCTCTTTCCAGCCTTTATGCTAAGCTAGGCTAACTGACTGTTTAAGCTGCATATTAACCACAAAGACACAAGAGAGGTAACCTCTCATCGACATTTCAGCATGAGACCAAATAAGCATACTTCATTTGTGTAGACCAAAATTATTTTTTAATCCCTGGTCATTTTTCTTCACGTACCATGAACGACTCCACCAGGTAGGTGGTCTCTGTGGCGAGGCGCTGCTCCTGCTCGATGTTATACCCTACATAGCAGAGCTTCTCCTTCAACATACGTAAAGTCTCAAAGTCGGCCGAGTGATTGAAGGCGTAACCACGGAGAAGCAGGAGCTAATGATACAAAAATGAAAGAAGACACAATGAATTTTGTTCTTGTGAGTTTTCTTTATGTAAACAGAAACAGCCTTTTCAGACCACTTGTTATTTTCATTTTCCTTGTTTTTCAGGTATTTTTCAGCAAGCTCACCTTGCTGAGGTAGCGTGTGATGTCACGCCCTGCGATGTCCAGCCGGCGTGTGAGGTGAGGTAATGAAAAGCCCTCATACACCGGACAGATGTGGGTGACGCCATCCCCGGAGTCGACGACCACACCAGTCAGCAAACCTGCAAACAGAAATTTCTCAGGAAATAAAATTTCCTTTCAATTTTTTTTTTTTTTTTTTTGTCTTAAGGCTCTGCGAGGACTGTAAGTATAAATCACATAAAATATTGATTAAACATTGTGTCCTTGTGTCTTACCCTGAGCATACAGAGTGAGCACCGCCTGAATTGCAACGTAAATGCCCTGGAACTGGTATTTCTCAAACATGACTTCTGTGATCTTCTCCCGGTTCTTGGTGGGGTTCATGGGCGGCTCAGTCAGCAGGATCTTGAATAGGCAGATACATAATAATGAATTTAAAAGCTTACTTTGTGTTTTTTGAGATACAAAGTATAAATGTTTAGTTGTACATGTTTAGAAAATAGTTACAATTAGGTCAGATATAAGTCATTTATGACTTTTATTTCGCAGTTCATGTGATTTATAATATAGCGGATTAACTTAGTTTTTAAAGTCTGACCCTGTGGGCTGGTTGCTGACCTTTAAAAAAATTAGCAGAATAAAAAAAGTCTGTTTTGTGAACTCAATTAACTGATGAAAGACTGCAGATATAAACTAGCTTTAAGCTAACTCTTGTACAATGCATCAAATGGCAACATTTGTGTTTAAAATTAAATTTTATACAAATAAAATAAAACCAATTAATTATCTATGGCTTACAATAATTAGTCAAATTATTCAAACACATTCACTTCCATCGTCCATCCAGCTGTGTTCTATACCTTGCACTCTTTCGGGTCGATGTCGAGGCGCTCGGGCCCGAAGGTGTGGTCCCACAGGTGGAGCATGTCGTCCCAACTTCGCACCATGCCGTTCTCCATGGGGTAGGACACCTCCAGCATGGAGCGGCAATCGCTGGCCTCGTCACCAACCATCAGGTCCTGATGGAAGAGAACAGGAGGTGTGTAACCTTTAGAGGCTAACTTTTTGTCCTTTTTTTTGTTATTGAGTGACGCGACAATTTAACATGTCTGACAATAGTCTGATATTTCTTTGATTTGTGAAGTAACTAATTGATTCAATACATTTTACACATACAACATTAAAAAAGGGTACTGACTGCATATTAGTCCTCGAATTTAAATAACAGCAACCTAGAGATTTGAAATAGTTTTGGCACAGTACCCACACAACACATTAAGTAATTAGATCACAATTGTTGCCTCAATAGAAGCCTCCCAAATGTCTTTCTTCATTCAACTTTCTTCCAGTTCCCTTGGTAGTACTTATAGAGGTTTCTTAATTGAAAAGAAATGAGGGTGGATTTTTACAAAAAAATTATAGTCAAATTATCTTTGGAATGGTTTCTATGACACATGCTCTACGACTCTAAAACTTGCAAAATAGAAATCGTTCCTTTGTTGTTCACAATGTGCTGAAGTCTGCGGTCCAATGAGGATAAAGGTCTGAATTCTCCGCCCATTAACTGAACTGTGTTGTGTGAAGGTGTAAGACACTTACTGTGGTAGGAGCTGAGAGGAGAAGAGGTACAGTAGGTCAGGTGTTTAATGAGCTGAACTAGTCTTACTGTATATGTCTAGACACAACAGACAGCCAGTCACTTTGATTTAAATAGAATACAAACGCATAAGGACAATGGTGGGAGAAGTAATGAGATTCTTTAATGGGTAAAAACAATAGCACTCTGTGAAATTACCCCATCATGATTAGAAGTCCTGTTTTGAAAATGTAAATAATATAAAGGTATGAATAAGCTGGACTTTCTAAAAGGTAAAGGTAAGTTTGTGCATTAAAGGGTAATTTCCCAGCTTGCACATAAAAATACAATGATTGTACTGTTTGGTTATTGTTGCTGTTGTTGTTTGTTGTCAGTCCAAACTATTATCAACATAAAGGAAATTGAAAAAGGCCAATCATATAAAAAGTTTACTAGTGTGGTCTTGTTCTCTTGAGTGTATCCACAATAACATCACAAATGCTTCTCGAATGCTTTCAGCTGTCACATTCAGTGAAAGAGCAGCGAACAGGCCCCCATTTCACTTTAAAGTGTCCTCACCTTTATCTCAATGTTGCCCACTTTGATGTTCGATCGAATGATTGGGCGGCCCACCATGGCCGGGAAGATGTGTTCTGGAAAATTGGACCCAGCGAAGCCGCACTTGACAAACTGAGAATGAAAACTTTTGTTAGTTCTCTTTTTTATGGACAGAAACTAAAACTTTCCTTGTGAAGTAATGGATCGATTCCTGTTGCATTCTTATATAATCCTTTGTATGGATCATTTTAGTTGATAAATCAGTTTCATTTAGTCTTATTCGGCACTGGGCTTAATCTGTATCCAATAAACTTCCCCATCTTGTATCTTTATGAATCATCAATAACATCTTCTTTTTTTCTATTATTTCTATTTTCATTACTTTTATTAAAGAATTTAGTATAATTCCTTTGGAAAGTACAAGGACATGTATATGTTGTTGCATAGATTTTAAATGCACAGACAATCTCATACACTGCTTGTCATGACTTCACTTCATGCTGTAGTGTCTCAACTTGTCTGTGTGGCCACAGTGCACATTCCTTACCCTGGAGGGAGGCAATACATTCCTAGCAGAGAGAGTTAAATAGATGCAGCTAGCTTGTGAATGCAGGTATTGTACAGTTTAATACTCGTGTTAATCTTCATGGCAAAGCCTGGCTATCATTTAAATGCAACAAAAACAATATTAAGAGCCAGTATGGACCTTTTTGGTTCCTCAATTCTTTCTTCCTGCTTTTCATCCAATTGCTGCACAGTTCAAAGCATCACAACCTTTTATGGCTGCGTGCACATTAGAGGTAGTGGGACAAGTCCAGACAGATGTGAGAACAGGCTGCAGTATGCGCAGCACAGATTCACACCCTTCAGATGTTGCATGATCTGGGAGAAAAGTTCTATGAACAGCAACTAAAAACTTAAAATGAGATGTATTACACACCCTGCTTAGATTGGCATCCAAAACTCTTGAAGATAAGACGTATTAAAAGCGTAAATCTAGGCTACTGGAAAAGTAGAAAACAATAGCTAGTGCTGTCAATAGACTGTGAGGCTAGAAGTTACAATATAGACACTTTGGATGGACTTACCCCTGTTCCATTGTCACAGACCACCACTTTTCTCCCCATGCTGTCCATGTTTACACAGCTCTAAATTCTCCCTCCTGTTAAGACAGGAGTTGGACCAACAACTAAGCAATTCACATGAATTTAGCAGTGACTGAAACTGACAGGTAAGCAGAAGTCCTTCGAGCTTGGGCGGGGCTACTGGTTTAGGGAACACCCATTACTATGGCAAAAGAGGTAGGCCTATACTGTTTACTTACTATTTTTTAGGGAAACAGGTAGTGTTCTTTTGAATGAGGAATTCACAAATACTTTTTATAGCAAAAATTCCCCTACGCTTACATTAGCTCATCCTGTTGTTAAAATGTCTCTATACTTGTCAGACCTAATTTTATTAAGTATTTAATCGTTTGAATGACAACAACTATCCAAAGAATACCATAATTCATTCATAGTTCATTTCAAATAGTATAGATTAATTTACAAGTCAGCTACTGGTGGTTTTTGATAGAACTTTAAAACCATCTCATTTCCTCAAACAATAGTGTCAGGTATCAAATCACTATGTGAATTATGTGTTTTTCTTTCATTTTGATGTGATAGGCTACATTTTAAAATACCAGTCAAAGGAATCTATATTTAGTTTTTTTCTTATTCAGGTAAACTTATATCTAATGATTAGTTTTTGTCATTGCATTGTTTTACATTTATAACTGATTAAGATAAAAAATAGCAATAGTACAAAAAAACAAAACGTATTTTAAATAGCAGCAGATAGCCTTTTTTTTTTTTATCATACAGTTCCTAATATAAAATGTTTTTTACAGGAGCTAAACCAATCTGAGGTCCTTAGCTTGTTATAGAAGATAAATGCTTTGATGGAGTTTTTTTTGTTGTTGCACTTTTTCGATAATCAGTTTTATAACTAAGTAAAAAAAAAAAGTACAATACGTGTCACTTCCGGCAGCCATCTTTGTTTACTTATGGAAGTAGCAGCAGCTTGTGAAGAGTCTCAAATCTTCACTGTCCAACATAAACAATATTTTTCTGTGTAGCTGGATGGAAGAATACTTTTGGAAGAAGGAAATGTTCTGAACACTGTAGGTAAGTGTTGCTTCTTAGTCTACAGAAACAACTTGCTATCTTGAATTGCTAATTAGGAAAGTTTTCAGAAGGAAAACAAGTCCTCAAGTCTTTGACAGTGAGAAGCTAAGATGTTTAAAATGAAGGCTACTATAGTGCACAACACACAGTTATTCAAGACTAAGTTAACAGGTGAAAATAATGACACATTTAGCAACTATGTAGAAAGAAATTTGATTTAAAAAAATTAAAAATAGCTTAAAGGAAAATGGAAATTGGCCTTACTCTTGTTGGGGGGGCTGACTGTAAATGTCCACTGGATGTGTAATAGTTAGCTTGCATGTGCAAAATATCAACTTTAAAGGGTTATTTAAAGGGTATTTTCAGTGAATGTTGTGTTTTAGTTTGTTTGGCACTAATTTAAAATTGTTGAGCCACAAATGATTAAAATGTAGTTTGAGCGTGTTCTCTCAGTTGGTTCATCAGAATCAGTAAATATAAATATAATTGTTGTTAAGATAGTCATCTGTGTCGTGACCATCAAATAAGACTGGAAAACATAATGTTGCATTTTAATTTGGACCCTGCAGGCTAACATATTTCATGAGGTCAATATGGGGTCTCTCCCATTATACCAATACACCGGCTGAGTCAGCGAAACTTTGGATAAAAATAGTCAATTTATTTACATAAACATTTACAAAATACATCTTTCATTGATGAGTAGTGTCAGTGTGAGAAATGATGGTCGTAAGAAAGACAGCAAACAGTAGGCCTTTTAAACGTGTCGTTCCTGAAATGAGAAGGACACAGTCACATCCAACCGGGTCTCACTTTTCTCAAATGTAATAGGCACATTGAGTTAAGACCGATTAGTGCTTTTACATTCTTTTCCCTGTTCCACCTTTTCTGTTTTCAGCTCCTGCGAGATCTTCAGAGCAGCTCAGGAGCATGTGACGAAAAAAGCTCGACAGATTTCAGACAGGAACCAAAAGAAGAACGAACAGGTAAAACACAACTGGTAGAAATACTTTGTGCTTTAGGAGTAAGTGTGTATCATTTGCTACAGAAAGCTAATTAAGTCTAAAGTAAAGCTATTATTATTGTTAAGTATATAAAAGAATGATGATGCCTTTAGTTTCTTTTTAAGGCAGTGAAATGAGCTGAATTGCTCACCCATATATTTACAAGCACATAATAACCCGAGTTCCCATTTTAACAAGATAAAAATTAGAATAATACAGAGTCAGAAAACAAATAATCCATTAACACGATTACCTTTTATATTCTTGTGCTAATTTTAATAAATTTATTTTATTTATGGCCAATAAAGATGTTGTAAAAAGGTCTTTCCATATTGCTGTAATCTGACACACTCAAGTTAATATTGTGCCTGTAAATATAGCTACATGTTTTAATAGCCTACTCAAGGCATTGTTGATTGTGTCCTCACAATTTCCATACAAATGCATCATGTTGGTTATATGATAACTATAAGAAAATGATCTACACAAAAATAATACCTGAAACCAGTTCAAAATGTAATATTAATGTGCACAATATCTAAAGACCATAGGCTTTTGTCTATTAATACTTTGTATTAATACTTTGTATTAATACTTTGTATGTGGTTTTGTATGCGGGGCTGAATCATGATCAACAGTAAACTAGTTAATGTAACAGTCAAGGTCATCTGCCATGGTGCTTACTTAAGTGCATGTTGTTTTTGCATATGTTCCCTTATAAACGTCCACTCGCAGCCACATTAAGTGGCCTCATCTTCATCCTCCTCCCACTGAGAACACCTCCAGTGTTTCCACAGCCACACACAGTTCAAGTGTCTTTAACAAAAGTCTGACGACGGGTGCTTCAGGGTCCGTCCGTGAAAAAAATAAAACAAAGCGTCTCAAGACTCGAATTCGCTGTCGCTGCTGACTGAGATCTCGGGGGTGGAGGCTCCTGTTCCTCTGCGCTCGTTCTCCGTGCTACAGTCGCTGGCCTCGGGGCTGCCAAGGTGGCGAGGGGAGGGAGGCAACAAGTGGGGGTGATGGCGGCGCTCCTGGTGGGAGCCGTCTGGTGAGCTCTCAGAGGGATGGTGGGATGGATCCTGCTGCATTCTGGATAAGACAGAGGACATTGAAGTCTCATTTAGTTTGTTTATTAAGCCTCCACATGTGACAGAGCTGCTTTTCAGGTGGAGCACTACATCAGCATTTTTGCCCATTACCATGCCTTATAATGTCTGTTATAACTGAAGTCAACTTTCACATTATTTTCTGCTTATCAGAAAAAGTTGAAACAACACAAAAAAATCTTAAGTTCATTCATTCTATTTACAATCGAAATCTGCATGATCAAGTATAATTTATTTGACGTACCTGTTCTTTGCCGATGCAGCGCGGTCTCTCTGCCGGCGGTTCTTAAACCAGTTTCCGACCTGTGTGGGCGTGAGTCCCGTGGCCTGGGCGAGATGGCGTTTCCTGGACGGGTTGGGGTATGGGTCTTGGAGGTACCACTCTCTCAACAAACTGCGAGTTCTTTCCTGGAGAACATATAAAAAATGCACTGATGTTTTATTACGTGATCTCTTGTTGAGCAGGCAGCACAAAGACGGACTTCTTAACGTAAATGTCCGAGCAACAAATCATCATTTTGTTCTAAAAAAATAAATCCTGTCAGTATGAAAAGTCACCATATGGTGCTTTGATATCATCCCATTAAACCACAATAAGCTTATCACTCTCATATGATGCTCAGTATAATCTTATTATACCGGATTTATAAATAAATTATCATAATGTACATCCACTAAACGGGATCATGTTAAGGGGCTTTATAAGCTGTTGAAGAGTATAAAGAGTCTCTACACTTATGAAACAATACTTCACCCCACCACATGAGGGCGATCACACATTCACAAACACACCTTCAAATCCACTTCATAGTGATTTCTAGCAAATGAATTTGTCTATTTCACATGTGTTTTTATAACTTTAAATGAAGGGATCAAGTTTATTTGCCTTTAAAAGTAAACTTTTGTTTATCTTCAGACATTGTTGCTCAAGATACTCAACAAATCATAGCAGCACGCTGTCATACTCTTATACTTTCATTGAAAGAAATCCGGTATTGTTTCTCTTAAACATTGAATAAATGTCTCTTTATTGACTCCTGGGTGGCAGATAGAGATTGTGGTGGTGTTAAAGACAACATGTAAATTATATGTAGCCATAGTGCGAGTTCTGGCCTTTACACTAAAGACAAAAAAAAAACAACGACTTGAATTGACCACTTCAACAAGAACAAATCCTGGGGTAAATAAGATAAGTGAAATATGTAAAGTTATGAAAGAATTTTGGGGAAATGGAATATCAGAAGATAGAAGACGATCATTTGAGACGTATTGAAAACTTTCTGAATGGGCATGTTGCACAAGAATCTATAAATAACGAGCTGTTATTTCTGTTATATTTAGGAACCACAATGAATGTGTCTGTCCTCCTTTAACAGCGTGTTAAAGCAGAAGCATTCTGCACAATGATAAAAAAAACTTGCACTAACTGGTGCAGCAGCAGGCCTCCATGCTTAAAGCTCTGACTATTATCATCTTAAGAGCTCAAAGACCAGGCGGCTTGATGCAGCAGGTTAAAAAGCACCTTTACAGGAAGCAAGTGGCGGCCTGTCCAGTGTTTTAATATCATGTCATATAATTTAAATGTATGACGACAGTGGAAAAGCAGCGTGGATAAGAATATCGCGTAAAAACAAGGGCATGTGGGTTAAGTATGAAAGGTTTTTTACCTTGAAGCAGTGCGTCTTCTGCTCTCCGTCCCAGATGGTGCGGGGCAGGGGGAACTTCTTGCGGATCCGGTACTTCTCCACGGGGCCCAGCGGCCTCCCCCGCAGCCTCTCCGCCTCCCGGTAGTGCGCGTCCAGCCACAGGTCCTGCAGCTTGGCGTGCGACTCGCGCGTAAACCTGTGGCTCTGCAGGATCTGGTACAGGGCCTCGAAGTTCCCCCCGTGGAACGCGACCAGCGCCCGCGCTCGCATCACGGACTCGTGTCTGTTCAGCGCCTCCCCGGCCGAGCCAGGCACGGCGGCCGGGAGGGACCACAGGAACCGGCCGAGGCGCTCGATGTCCCCGGTCTCCTCCAGGTTCTCGCAGACCCGCGCCACCTGGTCCGGCGTGAACATCGGCAGCGGGAACATCTCAGGCCGGCTTCTTCTCAGCAGCTCACCGAAGGAGTTAGGAAACACTCAAAGGACGCGTGAAGCGATGCATCCACCCGTGCGTAAAAGCTCCGCGCGCTGCCTGACTTTTAATTTCAAGTTTATCGACACTTTCAGCATCTATCTGCTGCCCCTCTTATGTAACTGAGGCTTTCCAAATGTCTCAGAGAAGCCTGTGCGCAAGTTTCCAGAGTGGCTCAAGCTGAGTAAAGAAAGAGGACAAGGAGTCAAACTGTATTTATAGCGTGATACAATTAGCATCTCTGTGGTTGTTTTGAGAAGGATTATACGTCCCGGCCATTAGCTTCTTAGTGGGGGGTAGTGTGTACAGAGGTGACTGGCTGATCAGCTTGTTTGGCTTAGCCCGAGGATACATTGACTGCCAAGATGACTTCAGTGAGCAAACAAGCAACGATAGGTTATTTAATAGGTCAGATCTGGAGCTGGAGCCCAGTCTCAGGAGGAGAGGATGATGGGAGAAAACAACTCGGGCTTTTTGGCAGCAGGGGAAAAACATTAAAGTTCCAATCAAAGCATGTAAAGAAAAAAAATTAATTCTGCCAGGTTTCAAACTTTAAAGCTGCAGCAGTAACTTGGGTTTTGCTCCTCATGCAAAACCAGTATCATTTAGTGTTTTCCCCCGACATTTGGCCAAGGGGACACTTGAGGACATAAAGCTGCTGCAGCGATCCCCCGCCAGCTAATACCCCTGTAATTAAAACAGACATGACATGTTGCACCCATAGGCCATATCCTCGGAGACCTCTCGCAGGGCTGAGACGTATATATATATATATATATGAAAAAAACGCCCCGAGACACCGACGCACGACAGAGCACCTCCAAGGACAAGGACTTAATGATCTCAGCAGCTCATTAATCAGTCTCAGGACAAATTTCTTATTAATCAGGTTAAGGATCCTGAAAGCATCTGTCAGCTGTGTTTGCAAACATAGATAACGGACTTTGCAAATCATCGCCCAGAGGAGAAATATTTCTGTCGCTTGAGTGGACCCAGAGCCTGAATTAAGACATTATTGATTACATCCTACATTTCGTTCTAAAGCAGATGATAATAAGCAGACAAAGATAATTTGAGGCTTTGCATAAAGGTTGCAGTCAGGTGAGGGATGATCCGTCTACAAATCCGTCTACAATACAGATATGAGCCGACTAGACACAAAATGCTAATCTGTGAACATCAGGAGTCCCCAAAACCTGCCTGTGGTAGTCTTAATGTTTCCAAAACTTCTTTGTCTTCAGTGCATTTTTATTAACTTATTGGTCACATTTTCATGCAAACAGAAAATGTCAGTTTTAAGATTTTCTTTGCCAGATCAGAAATAAATCCTCTTGAAGTGAGAGGGTCTTTGTAAGTTTTATGTTTGGAGTCATTTTAAGACTTTTCCCTGATACATTTGCTTAACGTCAAGAAAATAAATCTTTTTTTATTTTTTTTATTTGCTGATAGTAATACTGAAGGTGCTAGATGTCAAGTGTTGGCCTGAATGGATACACAGATATGCAAAATATCTGAAAAAAAGATCAGATGCTTCATTTATCACTGAGGCTTCATTAGACAGTTTTGTGCCTTATTAACAATTAGTGACATTCTTCCATCTCCACATTCAGTCCACAAAACTCGAGCTCAACCATTACATATGTAAGTGAGTATAGGTCACGCACATACTCACAGGTTCATCCTTCCATCCTAGCAAAAACACATTGCAAGAGTGTGAATCAGAATCAGAATTTGTGTTTATTGCCAAGTACATTTACTCATACAAGGAATTTTGGTGCAAAACAATTAACAAGGAAATATGAAAACAGCAGAGCTCCTGCTGACAGGTAGAAATATAAAGTCTAAATATTAATTTATTGCAAATGAGAAAAATGATGCATTGCTCTCTCACTCAGCCTGTGTACACTCGTCCCTGTTAGATGGAGTCCTCTGTGTAATGTCCAGGATGTCACATCAACATAATGCAGTCAAATTAATCTCAAGTTAGCTGTTTATCATATTTCACATCATTATGACAATACTGAACATTATTGCACATCTCATCTTCTACTCATATTGTTCAGTTCTGCATGTTCACATTTATTCATCTAAAAGCAGCAGCTGATCACAGTGCTGTACAATATATAAAAGAAACAATTAATAATCATCCAATCACTGAACAGCTGTGTTAATATTCTGTGAGTCTGCTGATGCTTTCAGCAGCAGTCATGTTTGAAGTTTTCAGATCTGCTCTCCAGACTCTGTGCAGCGGAGTTTGGAGGGCGTATAGAATTACTTTAGAAGCAGTAGGCAACCATTCGATACGTGTCGGATCCTAAATCTAGATTAAAATACCGGGTGTGATCTGTGGGCTAATGGAAAGGGGGGGTAGGTGTGTGTGTGTGTGTGTGTGTGTGTGTGTGTGTGTGTGTGTGTGTGTGTGTGTGTGTGTGTGTGTGTGTGTGTGTGTGTGTGTGTGTGTGTGTGTGTGTGTGTGTGTGTGTGTGTGTGTGTGTGTGTGTGTGTGTGTGTGTGTGTGTGTGTGTGTGTCAGTCTCCAGCACAGAAGGGGAGAAATGAGCTCAGTGAAGATCATGCTCACAGTTAATCTAACCCTTTCAAGGTTCAGACACTTCGCGCCACTGACCGCCACACACACACACACACACACACACACACACACACACACACACACACACACACACACACACACACACACAGACTCACCTTCATTACGAGAAATCCCCGTCCCAATCTGTTTAACACTTTGAGGGCAGACTGAACCAAAATCTGCTTAAGCGCTCCCAAGCCGTTAAAACAGGATGAATGATAAGATGGTGATGGGATGAACAGATGATGGATCTGTTTGGAGAAGGGCAGGGGGTCAGGGGTCTAATTATACCGCCTATCTTTTTTAAATAGAACATCTTGATGTTATTATTAAGGAAATTCTATTACTGAGGCAATTATAATTGATTATAACTCCGTTCATTGGTGATTAAACTAATCATCTTACTTGATGTATTTTTTCTACATTTCTAAATTTGGCCATTTATCATCTGCATGATTTTACGTTGCTTGATGATGCTCAGTTACAATTGCAACAACATCAGGCAGATTTTCATTTTGAAATCAAATTTAAAAAAAAAAAAAGGTTGCATTTATATAACAACATGGAAAAGAGGGGGGGGAGGGGTCTCGGGAGGCAAAACACACCATAAAAAAGACGCTAGTGAAATCCAAGATGGAATGACAAAGTCTGACACTGGTACTGTTTTTTGCATTAATATCAACGCTACGCTAAATTAGACTTATTCACAGTATCAATGAATGAACAGAAAAGTACAAACTGGCAACAGGAAAGATTGTGAAGCAGTTTCATTTACTGTTCAGTGATATAAGCGTCATTAGCCATGTCACTAGCGGAGAATTTTCCTCAACATTTCCTGCCATTTTCAAAGATTGGCTCACCCAAACTTCCCGCAGAATTTTAACTTCCAGCCCTGGAAGGAGAATTTCTTGGTAACGTTGGGGTGAAAAAATGTGCCATTTGTGTTCACACGGGCAGCTCATGTAAAAAGAAAATCTGGAAATGTTGTGTATATGTTAAAAAAAAAAAAAAAAGCTATGGATGCATTTAAGAATCAATGCTGTGGTTTGTGTCTTTTTCTGATATTAAAGTGTTTGTGTGTCCTTTGTTTGTTTCTTATTCAGGCTGTGAATTCTCCAAAGGATCCACCAGACCTGAAGGCAAGACTGAGCTGAGACCAGAAGTCACGGTGCATTCAGGTGCTCTTCAAAAAGGTAGAACAGACTTTATGTTTACTACCAAAAAGTTTGCCTTCACTTGTCCTCCAACATTACACAGAGAAGAGAAAATGTCTAATTAGTTAAATTGGACTTATAAAAAGCTTTAAAATAGACATTACGTTTTGAAGTCTATTGTCCTCAAGTGTGCTCAGGGCAGGGGTCTCATTTATAGAATTCAAACTTCCAGTGTACGTACGCCACAAACCCTGAAAATGGTATTCACCAAAAAGAATTCTGATTTATAAAACACCTGTTCCTTTGATAAATCAGGATCCACCTGAACATGCGCACATGTGGATCAGGCTCTTATTCACGCCCACATTCAGTCAATGCAAAGCACCTCTACACATTTTTTCAAACAGTAATATATAAATAAAAGTAAGAATCACACTGGATGATATTATAAGAAACTAGTGATGCTCTGGTTTACTTTACATCTCTACATCAATGATTCATTAGTACACAGTCCGGTCCTCTGCGCTCTGGATTAATGAAGGTGAGACGACGGCTGATGAAGTGTGTGGAGGACTCTTTTTTATATTTTTTCATAATGAAAGTTACTTCTGGAAAATGGCTTACTACATGCACTCGTTTAAATGAAACTGCTGTTTTGAAGATTTGTCACTTTTATGGAATAATATTCAAGTTTTTAATAACCTAATGGTGACTATTAAGAGTGCTGTACTTTTCCTGCCAGAAGGCATTTTATATACCAAAATGTATCTGTTGCTATTATTTTGTAATCTAAAGGGAGACACACACACACACACACACACACACACACACACACACACACACACACACACACACACACACACGTTTAAGGTGGAATCCCACTCGGCATAATTAATTAGAGGCTTAAACAGGAGTCTCCTTCTTAGAAAATGACCTGTTGATTTTGCCAACAGGCAAAGCAGGGGGCATGCATCTGTGTGTGTGTGTGTGTGTGTGTGTGTGTGTGTGTGTGTGTGTGTGTGTGTGTGTGTGTGTGTGTGTGTGTGTGTGTGTGTGTGTGTGTGTGTGTGTGTGTGTGTGTGTGTGTGGAATGGGGGTATTACCATGCTGTATAAATCCACACCAAGCACAATTAACAAGCAATTGGGAGGAGAAGTAATTAGTATTATCTGCTTATCACTGTCAACCACTATTCTAAGGAAAATGGGTTAACACACACACACACACACACACACGCACACACTAATTCCCCCAGGCAAATGGGTAAGGGCTAATTACAAGCTCATTTGCAACTCAATAGCAGCATCCTCTCAGACAGGTCTACCCCCCATGCTACCCCCCCTCGCCCCGCCCTCGTCCCCTTCACACTCTTCACTGTTAGCTTTACCAATCAGCCCACGCTGGGGGAACTCGCCAAACAAACGGCAAAAAACTGCCTCGCTGCAGGGCTGAAGGAGGAGGAGAGAGGAGGATCCCTTGATTCAATAGACACAGGTGATGTAAAGTCAATGTTGGAGGCACTTTCAGCAAACACTGAGGAGAGATTTCATTCAAACAACTTTTCAACCGAATAGAGGATTAAACTACCGGCTAAGTCTGATTGAAAAAAAAAAAAATTTGATATCAAACAATAGACAGACATCCTACCAGCATGAGTAACTTTAATAGTCTTATTGGTTGATATGACAATCATCATCTTATCCGATTTTCATATCCATACTTTCTCTTGGTCATTTTTGGAAACTTTAAAAATCAATCAAGTTTATATTTCCAGTGCCAACAGGCATGTTCAAACGTGAGTTCAGCTCTTAAATTTGGTGGAAATTAATTTCTATTAATCATCAAATCAGTATATTTCTTGATGTGTTCTAATGCTCTCTATTATATGTAGAAACATCGATCTTTTCCTGTTACCTCTCTTGTCAACACGTGTTCAAGGCGGGACTTTAACACCTCTGTTAGGCCTCGTCTGTTGTGACATCACAATCTGAAAAGGGCTCGAGATGAAGATCCTGTAAGGTCAAAAATACACGGTGATGAATATTGTAACATGTCCTGGACATGCAAAAAGGGGTGAATAACTTTGAGCTAACGGAAGCTCACCACCCATTAGTTAACGAGACTACTCTTTCCTGGAACTAAGTGAGAGCTCACTCCCTACCAACCGCTAGTCTACTCTCCTAGTACCTGGAGCTATGTAAAATTACTCCTCTAACACCCTTTGGAGAAGAGAGGACTTGTTATTATCGCATAGCCCTAGGATTATCTGCCTAACATTAATTTCTAGAATAATTAGATTCAAGAATAACCCTTGGTACAGGACTCTAGATTACCCCCCGGAGAGGGAATAACTGTAGGATGTTAGGTGTGTATGAGGTGTGTAGTAAAAGTCAGTAGAAGTGTGCCGTGGTGTGACTGCTCAAGCTTACCTTCCGAGGTTCACGCGGGTCCTTAAGGGAGACTCCGGTCTTTGTGGTGTGAATGATTTCAGTCAGAAAATGATTTCAAAAAGTTTCCGAAAATGTATTAAAAAACTTCAAATGATATTCCAAATGCAAATACAAAACAGTAAAAGTAAAAATATAAAAATGTAAAAAGTAAAAGCCAAACACAGTGTAGACACTTGAGGTTTTAAAAGATCTTGGCCTCAGAGACTAAGTCCCAAAATGGGGATTCAAAAGTCAGAGTGACGTGGAGTCCTTTAGAAAAGTTTAAAAAAAACCTCGATCAGCTTTTCCACTTTTTTATAGCCAGACGGTCTCTTTTTTCCAAGATTCTGTAAAACCTCAACAATTCATATTCGCAGAAACGTGATACATTCACAGGTGATACCAAGTTCATGTGTGGTTTTAATGTCAAAGCATAAAGGTGACACAGGTGATACTAAGTTCATATGTGGTTTTAGCTTTGCAGATTCGCAAAAACGCTATACAACCACGAGCTCGTATGTGGTTTTGCTCAATGTATGGCACACTTATCCTGACCTCACAGGTGCATAGGCACTGCGGGTGTGTGTAGGATTGACAGGAAATATGAAAGCCAAAAAAAAAAAAAAGTCATAGCGACTCTATGACGTATGAATGAAATGATCAAAAGATTAAGTGATAATAAAAGAAAAAGAACATATATGGTTAAAACAAATTCAACAATTGCATAACTTTCTGATCTTTCAACAATATAAAATATATATATACAATAAAGTATATTAACCAGATCAGTTGTAGATTGTATAAAGGCTAATTTGTTTGGAGATAGTCTCATAATGACCAAAATATGGAAATAATTTTATTGCATTTTTTATTTTTTATTACATTTTTTATTTTGTAATCATAAAGGATTAATCCCAAAGGATTAATGAAGGCCCGAGATTCACCCAAGCACATTAGATTTACAGACATACATTCATGGAGAGATATCAGAGTAAGGGGGGCTGCACAGGGACTGGTACCCCAAGCAGGTGAGGGATTGGTGCATGGCTCGAGGGCAGATCAGCAGTACTAAGTAAGTGAACGGGCACATCTCCAGCAACTGGACCAATTTCCAGATAGTTTCCCTTTTTAGGGCTTCCACAGAGTACCAGGAACCCACACAGAGATTCCTTAAAGTCCCGGGTCATGTCTCCTGTGACGTCCCTGCTCCTGTAGTAGTGCCGTGTCATTGTGCCTGCTGCCCTGAACTCTTGGCCTTTTTCCGGGGGAAATCCCATCCGTGTGGATTTAATGCGTCATACCCATCAGCTGTCGCCTTTACACGTCAAGGTGTAAAGAGAAAAAGCGCCTGGAGATTATTTGTTTAACGAGATGCCGTTCCAGAAATCGTGAACGGCTTGATCGGGTTGTTGTTCCCTTCACTTCAATGAACCGGCCGCAGACAGTATCATGTTCGCTGTTTGAGGGATCAGCTTACTGCAAGCTCACGGGTAGTTGGCAAACTCTAATTTAAGCCTTTAAAAAATAGCCCGGCAAATCAGTGCAAGCAGTGGATTATTTGTATTGTTGTTTGCTCATTGTAGTCACGGAGCTGAGAGGTAACTGTCTGGGTGACACAGCAGTTGTTGATGTAAGATGTTGATTAAAAATACAACCACTTTATTGGCTGAAAGTTGAGGCTTGGTGGACGGTTTTACTACATTATGTGTTGTTGACGAGACTGTATATTTTGTAAGCAAAACTACTTATTACAATGGCTCATTTAAGCCTTACTAATCGAGTACATGCACACAAAGCAAAATATTTTACTTGTCCTGAAAACTGGTGGAAACTCTTTATTCCGTTTTATTCTGATTGTGCGCATATGTTTGTTTGTTATTAACCTTTTTCTACTTTCTCTTTGACAAATTGGAAGGCTTTGTACATTAGCAACATATAAATCTGTTAAATAAAAAGCAGGCCGCCATTATTCTGGTATGCTATGTAAACAAGACACAGACCTACTTATAAAAACATTGCTCCACAGTGCTCCTAGTGGTCAAAAACAACACAGGGTACCTTTAAGTTTTTTAAGTGCTATCAAACATTCTTTGAGTCGAGTGAGTGGTAACTAAAAGCTAATATTTATTTAAAATGATGGTGCTGCAGATTTAACCTAATGTCATCTCTTTAAAGTACGATTCGAAATTAGTTTCCCAACTTTTTTTTATATCTTATGTCTTGATTACAGCTGTGTTTTTATTGGCTCCTAATAGATGTATTAAGTTTTCTAGATTCTTCTTCTCATTTTTATTCCTGGTTGAGCTGACTTTCTGACAGATTTAAATGTACTCTTATTTAAAGCTTAGAAGAACTAAACCAGTAAAATAAAAATGCTTTTTGCTTGTAAGGTAGATAGCTTTCATAAATTAGTATGAGCAAATGATAATAAAAAAAACCCTAGTACCTGAGGTGTTTTAAATGCATAGGCATATTTCCTAACATTCATATAAAAACGAATGCCGTCTTTGCCTCGCCTCCCTTTTCCTCTGCTTCCCTCCAATATCAAATGTAACAGGTGTTACGGGAGTTGTTTAGGAATCCTGAGGGATTTAAGGTGGGACTTATTCTTACCTAATACTATAATGCTCATTAATTCCTGCTTTGGTGACTTACGTCCCCCCTGATCCTCTCTGGTTGGCCCGGCCCGGCCCGGCCCATCCCGTCCCTGTGTGCTGCTGACGCTGACAGTGGCCTTACAGAAAGGTATGCTCAGCTGTGAGCCGGGAAACCAGCAGTCGGATCATTTCTCTTGAAGCGGGAAAATTAAAAGGGGAAGGCGGGAACGAGGGACATGTTTGGGGTTCATCGCTTCATTGGCGTGGCACGGATACTGTGACACAATAGTTTCCTTATGGGGGTTGGGGGGAAAACAATTAGATCCATTTACTAGTTGTACTAAAGGTGCATTCACACTCGGCAATCTGTGCTATGCCCAAACCCATTTAAGCCCCAAAGTCCACTTTGTTTGACTAGAGGGAGTGCTCCCTACCCTTCCTTGGCCCTGGTGCGGTTGGCAGAGGTGGGCTTCGGTTGCTGTCCAGGTATGCAACATAGACATGACGTATAGCCTATTGATGCGACCGAAAAAAAAAAGTTTAAAGGGTTCACATCTGTCCGTTGCAGAGGTCAAGTGTTTCATTGAAATTTGGCCGGAAGAGAATATTCTGAGTCAGCTGGATAAAACCCACAAGAATTTGTAGATCTTTGGGAATTGCGCAACCATCTACTGTAGTATAATAACGTGATAAGTTATGTTCAAGAGGTAACTGTGCTCAGGCCGAGAGCAGTGTGAGTGCAGGCCAGCGGGGGGGAATGGGAGGGGGGACAATCATGCTTCATGCTTATCTTTAAAACAGCTGTGTTCCTGTTTTATGGCTGAAATCGACATAATATAAGTATTTAAAGTCATTTGGACAAAACTTACAAATAGCTGGTGCAAAAGGCCACGCATTCATTTATTTTCTGAAAAGCGGACACAAAATGAGAAATATACCCTTTGGTGACCTTTCTTTAAAGTGTGTGTGTGTGTGTGTATGAGGGGGGGGCTTAAAGAGAGTCACACCCCTTTGTTGTCACGTTGTGTGTTGTCACATTGTGCAATGTTTTCTAAAGGCTAATGTTTGAAACGTGCGTGAGGGGGGTGGGGGGGTGACTGCTTGTTTAAAGTGACATCTGCCAACATGTGTCACACTGTATGCACCGACTAATGAGCAGATCATCTTTCAAAACATGAACACATTGGGTTGAGGCGTGCAGATGTCAGATACTTGATGAAATACTTTGATCTGACAATAGAACTGATACACACAGATAATATATTTTATAAGGTTATTATCATACTTTACCATCTCACATTTTCAATTTGTGATTTTATATTCTGATTCCCCCGTTTCTGTTCTCAGTTGGGCTCACCCTGGATTGGATGTAAACTGAGAATTGACGGGTTGGCTTGAATGGAACATGGACGTAGTCTCAGTGATGTCACTCATTGGGTTTCAGAAGAAGCATTTTGAAGTCAAACTCTGGCAAACCCCCGGTGTTGGTAAATGCTATCTCTCCACCTACCTACGTTTTGATCAATCGAGAGAAACAGTCAAATCAACCACGTACCCAGTTGTGCTAATTTATGAACATCTCTTAGTCTTGAAAACCTTATAAAGAAATTAGCTGTAGAGACAAATTACCCACGTTGCACCAGGGGGTTTCTTAGCTTGCACACTTCTGCATTGGCTTAATTATTCAACACCAGAGGTTGTCACTTGCTGAGGACGGACACAGTCACTCTCTATGCAAGCTTATATTGATTTTTTTTTTTCCCAAGTCATGTTTTGATCCTTTGATACGAGGGCTGAGAGCTCACCGGCAATGTAATCTGTCATATCAATCCCACCTAATCTCCTTCATATACACTGATATATTTAGTGAGTTAACTGGACTAACTGGTCAGCCATGTTTTTTGAAATCCAAACAGCTGCTTCTTCATATTAAACTAAGTTAACTTGACTTTTTAAGTTTAATGAACAGCAGAGAAAGACGTCAGAAAATTCCTCTAATACAGTAGAGGGAAGATATCTAAAATCCTTCAGGTAATCTTTGGGACGTTGTTGGCACACAGCCAGTGTGTGTTGTCTAAACATTGGGGTAATTGTATCATAGCTTCCATCATCTGCTGCTGCAGCACTGTGATAAATAAGCCTTGTATTAGAGCATCGATCGAAGCAGAATTAACTCACCGCCGCCTCTGCACACACTGTGATCATGAGTAAGTGAAGGCTGGAGAACATGTTTTAAGGCTTCTCACAGCATGACATATGAACCCATGACAGCGCTCCATGAGTACTCATCTGGTATGTGTATGATTTTAGTGTATACGTGTGCTTCTCCCCCTGGGCTCATGTGACAGCAGGGGTGGGAGGCTAAGAGGCGTTAGCTTGGTGAGAAGGATTACCTCGATCTGTTAGGCCTCCTTTTCTCTCCCCTGGGTGGTGTCACGTCTCATTACTTGTGTCCTCCAGCCCAGATAGTCTGGCTTTAGCCGGGATACGTTTAAAACGCGGGCAGCCTGGGCGTCCAGGAACACCCGGTTTAGAGGCGCGGTGATACGCGTGCCCTTGCTTGAGAGGCTTTTTCTCAGTAAGCAGACAGGTAAACTTCTCCCAAAGCTGGCATTGATGGCCGCTAAGCCGTCACCTGTTTAAGTGAAACGGATGGCTGCGCCGCAGAGAGGGGAGCTCAGCGTGTGGCTACAAGCTGTTGTTGTTGTTGTGATGGTCTCATCCAGAAAGTCTTTTTTTTTCCAGATGACCTGCATGTAATTAACGTGTTACATATCACACGTCATGTGCATGAAGAGGGGGGGGGGGGGGGGGGTTCGTTCTCTTATTGAACGATCATTAGCTGTAATTCATAAGGCACGGGCATCCACTTTACAGGCTTGGGATTTCCTTATTTCAACTCTTTCAGATCCAAATATAACCGGTATTATAAACAAAACGTAAACTTACACTTTTTGTGAAATTTACTTGTTTTAGTTTTATTTATTGAGCTGTGTCTATAGGTTTTATTTTGTGTGCATATGTGTGTATGGGTGTATATGTATATATATATATGTGTGTGTGTGTACATGCATATCATAATTTCATTCAGTAATTTTGTCTTTGTTTCAAATTTTATGTATATTTTTCCTCATCAAGGCAACAGCGATCTGTAAATAGTTTGTATGTTTGATGATGCTGTCTTGGGTTTCTGTCATTGAAGCTCATGTGTAGAAGCATCTTGTGTAAAATTTCAATAAAAAAGTGAATCACAAAAAAACAAAAATACAAATGGGTAGATTCGTTGAATAGATGTGAAGTGCTCGAGGCTCCTGTCCCCTTGTTTCTGTTTTTTACTGCAAATGATTTAATCAGTTAATCCAGAAAAGAAGTTAACTGCAGCTGATAGTGAGGCCTTAAACCCAGACAGAAGCTGGAGTTCCAACACTTTGTGATATTATTACAGAAGGGAACATCTTCATCTTTGTTCTTTTTTTTATTCACTAAGCAAACACACGTTTTCGTTGTATTTTATCTGCTGCTTGTCCGTGTGTGTGTTTGTGTGTATGAAGTGGAAGAATTTCTCGTATTTTGGGTTTGGACAGTTGGTCAAAAAAACTAAAGAAGCAACGAGAAGACGTCATCTTGGAACCAAAGCATTGGTGATGGTTTTTGACTAGTTTCTGTTATCGACAGCAGCAACAAAAAAAAAATCAGAGGAATAGAACTTAGTTGGGCAGTTTGTCAGTCGGTATGGATGAAAAATAATCATAATGCAACAATTAAGGAACTTGCTTTATAGAGCACCTATCAAACAAAACAGTATAAGAATGAAAAGCATGGTCTAAAAGATAACGTTATAACTGACTAAACTCGCTCCTTGTTATTAGCATGTTTTAAGAAAGTGACCTGGAGGGCGATGATAGGAAAAGCTCGGTTTAGTTTTCAGCCTCTGGGAGAGACGCAGGAACACTGCCTGAGGATCTGAAACATTTGTGAGGGATTACCTCCTCAGGAAAGTTCAGGCAGTAACTGTTAAAAACAAAGGATTTGTTTAAACGCCGTCTTAAAGATCTTCCATTCTCACTGACGTGCATCTATTTTAAAAAACTCAACCATGTCAGAAACCTTCGGCATTCCCCCCCTCCGAGTCAACAAATCATTTATTGAATAATTGTAAAGATCTCTTGAAGCATTTCTCTGAAGCGTTTGCTTTAATCACTTGTAAATCCTTCCAGTCAAGTGGCTCATTAGTGGAAATCACTGAAGTTAAGCTGAGTGGCATAAACATCCTCTATAGACCTTTTCTCCTCACACTGCTGTTCAACATGCTACAAGAGGACAAAACAGCCGATTCTTTCCGTCCCCCACGTTTTCATTTTGTGAATACCTCTCCTCGGCACGGGTCACCGGCTCCTTCATTTCTCACCCAGTCACTGACCCAGAATGGCCCGTGTGTCTACAGCGCCTGTGTTTTGACCCCTCGCTCTCCTCCCCCCCCTCCCCATTTCGAGGAACCCCCCCGCCGCCCGCTGATCTCGCCCTCCAGCTGGTTCCCTCCACTGTCCAGAAGCCGGCGAGCTCTCCCCGGCCTTAGCAGGGCGGCTAATCTAGATGGCGGGAGGCCTCCCTCCTGCTAGCGTACACAAGAGAAGGCAGCCCTAATTGCTTATGTCGTAAAGCTTCCTGACCCAGATAAGCCTCCACTCCCCAAAGCTGTCGATGTAAACCCCACTTTACCTCACCAAACCTGCCTCTCCTGATCCACACAAGCCACCCCCCGCCTTACATTTCTGCACCTTCTGCCACCTTATTAACACCCGGCGCAGGGGGGGGATATGAGCGGATGAGCAGCAGACCAAACAGAAGTTATGATCTTTTCTTTCTTCGCTGAGTTTAATGTTGCTTTCCTGTTGATTCATTTATGCGATTATTTACATAAACTTCACAAAGAAAAGTCTTCATTTAGCTAAACGACCTTTTCATGCATAAAAACCTCAAAGATATTTAGAAGAACTTTCCTTAATCGTCATAAAACACGTTGGCACTTATCAGACGATGCAGCTCGTGTTCAGTCCAACGAAAGCAGATCTTAAAGCTAACGCTCAGTTGCGTGCTCCAAGCTCCTGCGTGCCTGCTTCTTCACTGAGCCCCGTAATGCAGGCTTAGCGAGTAAAACGCCAAAGAAAAAAAAAGGCCCGTGACGGTCGCCAAGCGGCAAATGTCACACGTGCGCTCTTCTTTTAACAGGCGGCTAGCTCGCCAATCAACGCTTGCTCGGCTTAGGCGCACAAACACAAACACAAACACGCGTTTGGCGCTTTTAATTCTACACTTTAACAGGTTTTTTGTTGTCATTTTTAATAGGAAATCAAATCCATCAAATTCAAAATTCAAAAGTGTGGTAGGGAACCTGTTACAGGAGGAATTGACTCCACGTCTAACTTACTTAGAATTCCTTGAAGTCCACTTTAATACAGATCTTAATTACTAAATAGGAGCTTTTAATTGGATGCTGTCCTGCTTCACGCTGTAATCACCCTTCACATGCTTCTGGTGCAGGGATGCCTTTAAACCCCCCCCCGCCCCGCCCCGCCTTAAGCCCCGTTACACCACAGGTTCATGTCAGCTGTGTCAAGTGTTTGGTGAACGATACTCTTATGTAGATCTGCTTGTTGTTTGTCTCACTATGAATAACCCCACAGCGCAAACAAACCTACAAACCCCTCACACGCAACTGAAGCTAAAAACAAATCAAATCTGCCGCATCGGGTTCTTTTTCTTGGAAGCGAAGCGCCGTAGCTCTCCGCTTATCCCGCACTCGGCTTCTTCACGTCCAATTTAAATGATACTTCCAGTACCTCATTTGACATCACTTGTCATTACAAATCCCGCTGGTGAAGTTAATTAATTGGATTTCTGCGGGATGACTAAGGATGTCGCTCAGCGGTTGTAGCAGCAGAGCGATTCCTGTAAAAAGCACAATGAGTCACCGCTTGTGGGTCACATAAAGGTCATCCAGTACTTTTAATAGAAATTCCCAACAAACAAATCAGGCGTCTGAACTCGTCAAAAACAAACGCGTACAAAATAAATGTGAACTTTTTCCAAGTCGGGGGGGGGGGGGGGGAGATGGAAGAGAGAAAAACGTCACCACAAGTTGTCAAAACAATATTGAAAAAGTGATATCACACCAAAACACAGCAGACTAAAGGGGTGTTAAAGTGGTTCCAACACAATGTTGTGCTACAGTTCTCCAGCTCAGGGTCAATAAAACATATATTTTTGTTTAAAGTTCCATTTAAAAGATAACATTTGCAATAAATATACCATAAACACAACAACAAGTGAGGACAGAAAACGATTCAAATAAGTTAAAACAGATGCTGTGTGTGCATACCTGCAGCAGTGTGAATCACCTGAACTAAACAGACAGGAAGTAGTGGTCATCAAGGTTTTAATACTGCACGTTCAATATGTACCTGTAGGTGAAAGAATAAAGTGTAGTGTTCTCTAAACATGTTGAGATAAACGGTTCTTCTGTAGTCCACAGGCGGCCCCTCTATGTTGATTGTGCGCTTTTATTTCTGTCTCCACCTACATGCTACATTTCTACTCCACAGGCCTGTTAAAAACCAACAGCAGCAACTACATAATCCAATGATTACTTGTGTCCGATCCTCAGTGTTACAGTGCAGCAGACTTGCACACATTTGGCATTAAATTACATCATCTGAAAATGTTCTCAGTGCTTTGTTTGCACGGATAACGGAGCGATCCGTCACACAGTTCAAGGCCAGAACAATCCGATACAGGTGCTGAAAATGTTTGAAACGTGCTGACAGTTGTGGCTCAGAGTCAGTTAGTCCCCTCTTCAAAGCTAAAACATCACTGGTGTTGTGTAACCCCTTTCCTTACTGCACTCAACACTCAAGTGTGTGTTGCCCTCTGCTGGTCAAAGCGTGTAATTGATCAGCACGACATGAAAAACCACCTACTGAGGTTCTGGTTGAAAATCACACTAAAAAGTCAAAACAGGGTTTATGGTCAACCTGATCGTTATCCTTTTTGTTTTACTTTATTATTTATATAAAAAATGTCTAAAATCGGGCGTTCACCAGATTTTAAATTGGCAGGTTTGATTAAATGGCTTCTCTCTTTTTATATATTTTTTTTCTTCAGCATGATAGTTGTGCTCCCTGTCTTTCCATTAGCCAGACAACAGTCCGTAGTTCATCTCTTGCTTTTGCAGAAGTCTTAACCTAAAACATGATCGCATGAAACACTAACTTTGAAGTTCTACCTTTGAGACAGAAAAAAAACACATCTCTTAATTTTTCTAAATATTTCTGCTCAAAAGGCGTTTTCTTACCACAGGAACTTTTTCA
Source organism: Labrus mixtus (assembly GCF_963584025.1). Lineage (NCBI taxonomy): Eukaryota > Metazoa > Chordata > Actinopteri > Labriformes > Labridae > Labrus > Labrus mixtus. The sequence goes on along the minus strand of NC_083634.1, from coordinate 15,823,574 downwards.
TAGTTCTTGGAACTGTTGGAACCCCTTCCCCCCCTTTTTTTTTAATTGATTTCTAAACGCAGGGAGCTAGGAACTATTTTAGTTCCTAGAACACGTTTAGAGGAACCTTTTTTAGCTCCTGCTTCAGAGTAGGTACCATGGTGTTTACTGTAGTGGATAGTTCCTCCTCAAAAAGTCCCCAGAACTGTTTGGTCTGTAAACACCTAATGAGATGACTAAATGCGATTTCAGCTGGACTTTAGGAAACTAGGCGATGCTTGATCAGCTGTCATGAAATGTTGAACTCTATACATCATGTTACATATTGAAATTAGGATGTAAGTTTTTAAAGATATGACTCTGAGTGGATATGTACACAGTCTAAAAGTCACAGTTTAGTCTATTTTTATACCTTAAGAAACTTTAAAATAGGAAAGCTACCTCATTTGCCTTCGAATACAAGTCGATCAAATGCCAGCTTCACTTTATATTTGCGTTTGATTTAAAGAAGTCTCATGAGTTGCAGCCAGACGGTTTTCCAGCTTTGTTAGATCATCTTTCCTTTAAGCAACTAGCTGTAACAAATCCCCCCGAGAGAACGTTTTCCTGCTGCTTTTTGTCAGACGGTCTTGAAATAAACCCAAGAGTCTGATGAGATTAAACTACTGCGCCATCATCAAAAGGAGTCACCGAGAAAGTAGGACACGTTGGACAGGGAGAGCCTGTCTGGGAGCTAAATCGGGCTGAATTCAGAAAAAAACCTGCGTCCATCATTTCAGCTGAAAACCACTTTGGTTTGGAGTCCTAGTCCAACTCAGCAGCGTCTGTTGGAGGAGGGGTATTTGGTTTTCAGACCCTCTTTGAAGCTGCGAAACAGGACCCTGTTGTGTTTGTTCTCCTCGTCCTTCTTGGCGTGGAACTCCCCCTGGATCTTGAAGCCGCGGTGCACCACGAAGGCCGAGCTCAGCACCGAGAACCTGTACCCGGCCACGTGGAGCTCACAGGCCTGCGGGGGGGGGAACGACGGAAAGACAGGATTAGAAAAGGGGAACACATGGAAGTGGGAAGTGATGAGGCGGGGGGGGGGGGGGGGGCAGAAGAGGTGAGAGGGAAGGATGGAGGAGGAAGAGAGGATATGTGTTGGAGAAATATGACAAGAGGAAGACAGGTGGAGGTGTAATAGATGTGATGAATACAGGTGGAGTATGGACAGAATTCATCATCGCACAGACATGTCAGAAAAGGGTTGAGGGTTGATTGGAGGTCAAAGAGTCGAGACATTTCTACAGGAAAGGAGGCGGGGTCAGGAATTAAATAAATCAACATGGAATAAAACGGCAACTCTTTGAGACGTCAAGTTGGGGGCCATACAAGAACTCAAAACGAAAGCAGCAGACGCAGAGATTTCCTAACTTTTAGTTTTAATTGATGGTCGATGGACTCTTATATTAGAGAACCCCTGCTCGATAAATGCAAGTTTTCTTTGAAGCCTTATCATAACTTTCTTCTAGATAGACAAAGAAGACACTGAACTACTGTTTTTTTGCAGGCTGGGTTGTACTTCTTGTGCAAGGTTAAATGACTTTTCATGTTTGAATTTAGGTCCCACGTACTCGGTTATTTTGTTCAGATAAAGGTCCAAAAGATTTGCAGTTCGATCAGTTTCTCTAGAAAGTATTACTTGTTGGTCTTCAATAGAAGAAGCTATTGAAATGAGTCAATTTTAATTGTTGGATTATGTTGGATTTTATTACTATTCTGTGTTTATACAGTTGTTAAAGGTTTTATGTGATTTTTCACACTTAAATATAATAGAAATCAAGTATATCCTCTGAAAATAACTCTGAGTCATGACTGTCTACAATGGGTGTAACACCCGAGTCCCACTGTCTGATGTTTTCAGAGTTTTCAGAGTCCTATCTTCACTTTGTTTACATCGCCCGGACGGCGGCTGACTCCTCCCCTCGCGTATAAAAGTTGTTTAATTGAGGGACTAGAGAAAAGAAGAATAACATACTGTACTCACTGATTAACTGTGTTTCTAGATCAGATTTCTAGAGCATAATAAAGATGGCTAGCATTAGCATGCTAACACAACAATGCACCGCAAGTTGTTTTGGTTTCATGCTGGTGCTCAATCTACTGGATCAAAAAATCGCATATAAAGCCTTTAAGGAACAGGTTTTGATGGAGCCTATGACATGTTTTTCATCCCCAATTCAACCTGCAAACCTGGTGTGCATCAGATTATATTAAAAGTTTAGTTGTTGTTGATTTGTGGCAATTTGGACCTGGAGTACCACAGGGATATTTCTCAGTCAAATGTTCAGATCAAACAAACCTGGCTGATTCTGTTGAAGCCGTATTGCTTGAAGTTCTCGTCGTAGAGCGGCACGGTGCGGGGCCCGATGTAGAAAGGCTCCCAGGGGTCCACCCAGGCGAGCGTGTAGGCCACTTCCAAGGTGCCCGTGTCTCTGACGTGGCTGTTGACCCAGCGCGAGTAGTTGGTGGGGGCTTGACAGCGAGGACACAGCTCTTCGTAGAACGGCCGGACCTCTCCCACCTGATAGAGCTGGACCAGCTCCTCCTTGGTGCCCGGCAATTTCCGGGCGTGACGGATCTCGAAGGCGGGCAGGACGAACACCTCCTCGCTCGTCGGCTGACGCTTCTTGATCATGTCCAGGAAGTTCTGGTGCAGGTCGGCGCTCGGCATCATATCGATGTCGATGACCAGCATGAAGGAGGACTCCATGCCTCCTCTGGCGACGTTTCGCAGGAGGTTGTTGGGGTAGGAGACGTTTCCGCTGATGGCGTAGTTCTTGTGTTTGTCCCTGTAGGTCTCCAGCCTGGAGAACACAGAAGCACAGTCCTCAAGACCCGCAAAGTGCTCGCGGTCCTGCTCGGGGAAGCTGGCCATCTCTCCGGAGAGGCACACCAAGTGGAAGTCCACCAGGGTCTGGATCTGAGGGCAGAAGAAGCTGAGCGCGTAGACCAGAGCTGTGGCAAACTTAACATCTTGCCCGTGTGCAAATATCGCCACAGAGAGAGGGTTCTGCCACCGCTGCAGAAGAGACTCCAGGTGATGCAGGTTGTTGATGGTTGTGTGTGTTCCCAGAGCCAGGACATTGGAGCTGGGCGCCGACCCTGGTTTCTGGTCAGTGGTGTAATCACTTTTAATCAAGTTCTTGTAGACCCGGTACTGACCACTGTTGTCAAAGATCCCCCCAGTGGACAGAGAGTACCTCAGACGCTCTTTGCGTGAGTTTTTCTCGGCGTGCGCATTCTTCTTACCCCCAGAGCCTCCGAAGAGCTCCGAGTACCGGTACCGCTGCTGCTTACCGTGAAACCTGGACAAGAAGGACAGGTAAATGAGCTGCAGGAGCGCCACGATCAGCAGAGCACTCAGCACCACTTTGAATGCGGAACATTTCTTGGAGAGATGCATTCCAGGAGAAACTGCAAACACAAAGCAGGACCAAACACCGGGAGCAGGTTGTTGTTTGCTTGAAGTGCCTCTGCTTACATCAGCTACATAGCAATGGCGATGATAGGACGACCGCCTATCAGGCTGCAGATGCAAACAAATCTTGATTGCATGTTTTTTTTTTTTTTTTTTGGTTAAATCAGGGCTGCCCCCGTTTTTCTTGTGGCTGATATCACGAAAAATCCAGCTTCTTTGATCTCCATCTAAACACAGCGCAGTTGTTACCATTTGCTCCTGCGACAGCGGCGCATGTGCATACGTCATTACCGTAGTGCACCGAGCAGAGGCGCCATGTGATCTGCTTAACCTGCTGCTAGAGATCACGGCTGTGGGTAAAGGGACACTGATACTACCACGCATAACACGAGGGAAACGCGGTTCGCTGCGACTAAAATAACTATTTGATATTTGTTTGATGTTCGCCTTTATTAAGTTAGATGGTGTGGTTAGGTAATCCATGGGACGAGGTGGCCGAGTGGTTAAGGCGATGGACTGCTAATCCATTGTGCTCTGCACGCGTGGGTTCGAATCCCATCCTCGTCGACATACATTTTCTTTTTTAAATCTGGTACAATAATTACTTGGGTCAATTAATCAATTTATGAAAACTGACTGCTATAATAACAGCTGCAGATTTTTAAATGAAAGGCTATTTTTCATTATAAGGAATAGACTTAAATTAGTTTGGCTTTGAACAAGTCGTGTTTTTAAGACTATTAAACAGTCGGAATAGTGTCTTGTTTTTTCACACTTCATTTAGATTTGAAAACAGCCATAGGGTTATTTAAGTCAGTTTTCTATCTTGATTTTCATTCATGTCATCATCTACTACAAAAAAGAGCCATTCGTATAGTAAACAATGTAGGATATTATGAACACACCAATATACTGTTTTTAAAATTACACACCTTAAAGTTTGGGGATCTGGTAGAATTTAAGACTGCACAAATGTATAAAGCAAAAAGTAAACTGCTACCTGTAAACATACAAAAACTGTTCAAAGACAGAGAGGGGGGTTATAACTGTAGAGGGAAACTAAACTAGAAACAGCATTATGCTCGGACCAATTTAAAAAGTGTGTATTTCCATTTGTGCGGTGGTTTTGTGGAACGGTCTTGACGAAACGATTAAACAAAGTATGAATATAATGCAGTTTAAAAAAATGTACTAAAGATATATCTTTGAAAAGTACAGAAATGAGGAAGGAGAATGTAAATCTCACAGATGTTAATGGCGCCTGTTCATTTTGTTCTTTGTTTTGTTTTTGTTTTGTTCTGTTTTTCTTAATAGCTCGATTGGAGTATTTCTTTTTGTATTGTCCGTTTATTTTATTGGATTTTGCATTTGTTAATGGTGAAGAATGGGGGTAGGACTTGACAAGCCAAGGCTTCTTCCTATCCCTTTTGGAACGAATGTGTATTATATTGAAATTGGCTTTTTTATTTTTTTATTTTATACAGATTTTTATTTTCCATTTGTTTATATTCATTTTCATTTTCATCTATTTTTTTAATAGTTCGAAATAAATAAAGAAATGAAAATGAAATCATCTGGCAATCCAAAGGGCAGAATAGCTCATCATTACAAACTGGAGGTGGTGAGACAAAGCAAAAAGCTGTGATTTCTTAGTCGTACGTTTCCTTTCAACACTGCCCGCAGACAAATCTGACAGGAGGAAAGATGGACATCAGACAACCTCAATAAGATTTGGTTTCATTATTTGGAATCTGCAGGTCACAGTGTGAGAGATTGTAATGGTCTTTGTTTCTAAGATTTATGACACAAAAAATGCACCTTTTTTTTTTTTTGTTGACAACTTTAATTCATGATCAGAAACAAAAACGTGTCCTTACAACTACATGAACAGTGTGGACAGCACACATCAGGTCCCAGACAGCATTTCCATAGTTTAGACTTCAAACATGAATTAGGTCGTGCTTCAGCATGTCCCACAGATCAGAAAGATTTCCCTTCAGTATTATGAATAGAAACCAGCGAACACGTGAAGGCAGGTTTGAAGCTAACAGATTCTTTTCGATCCATAGTGACATAATAAAACTTCAATCTTTTGTTCAGGATTAAAACATGTTGTCAAAATGCCGTCAAGGAACCTGAACTGTCTTGGCAAGGTGACTTTTTGCAACGCTTCATTGGGGCCAAGTGAAATCAACTTTGTCAGTCAAGAAATCTCCCAAAATGAAAAGAGTGTTTACTAAATCAGGCATTTTGAGCATTTATTTTATTTTCCATAATCATTAACTTTTGACATTTCAAAGTAGCAACTCGGGCATGAAATCTTACATTCCTTCTATCGCGTCTAAATGTAAGTAAGACTTAAACAAGTATTTGATTTTAACACTTTAATGTGTGCCACAATATTCCAGAAGTAAAAAAGAGCTCACTGAAAGGCGAATGTAAGACAACCTTACATTTGACATGCACTAGTATTCACATACAGAAGCAAAGTATTACTGTTGGAGTTTGCGTTAAATACCAAAAAGTCGACTAACAAAGGATCCAATTTTAAACCAACATTTTTGAGACTCCGACAGTGACTCCCAATATTTTCAGTTCTGCAGAAATCAAAAGGCCCAACGGTCGCCCCTTCCACAACAACAAACTATGACACTAAAACGCCAGCTCCGCTTTTCGAGCCGCCTCCCTCGCTGTCCCGCGACGCCGCAGACTGGTCCTGTGCCTCTGCTTCGCCCTCTCCCACCAACCGGATGTTGTAGCGTTCCCTGTACTCTGTGAGCTCGCGACCTTTTGACTGCATCTGCGTGTTGATGGACTCGACTATTTTGGTGATCTGTGGGGGGGGAGAGGAGAGCGGGTGAGATCATACTAGTGTTACATTTTTAATTCTTAAATTTGATAATTTATAATTAGTTAAAAATGAATAAATGATCAAATAAAGTTCCAGCTTGTAGTGGATGAAGGGCAACACATATGAAGCTTATACAGGACAGTGATGAACTATCTAAATATCCACCTTTAATCTAAACAAATAATAAAAAACAATCTGCAGTAACAGTGGGTCTTGTGACATTAAACAACATTATATTTGTACTTTTTTTTCCCTCCGCCTATGTTACCTGTTCTTTGTTGTTTTCCAAGGCTGGTAGAACTTCTTTTACCGTCCTCTCCACCAAAACTCCTCCCACCAGACGAAAGCATTTCCTTGAAGGGTCCACGTCCTTCAGGGTGTCAACTACTAAGCTGGAGGAAAAAAAAAAAAACAAGAAAAAAATGATGTTAAGAACAAACACTGACTCTACGATGAGGGAAGGGATTCACAAAGCTGCTCCGTTTTCTAGTCCATAACTTTATCTGAGCTGACATCAAAGCTAAAACAGACTATAAACATGGCAATACCAGATTGTTCAGGTGAGCAGGAGAAATATATTTCACTCTGAATCAACAGCTCTTCAGGAGGTGTGAACATGTTTTCACCAACCTGTGCTCGTTGATCTCCATCTCCATCTCTGCAGCTTTCGAGGCCATACTGCGCTGCTCCTGACGCATCTTCTGGAACGTCGCCACCACCTGTCACACAATGAATGAACATAGAAAAACAACACGATTATACATCAATATAGATACTCTAGATCAGTGATGGGCAACTTTGGTCACAGCAAGGGCCATATTAATTTAATTCTCACTGCCAGAGGGGCCAAATTGTAGTATACAAACACGATTACAGTCAATTTTGTCTCCAATTTAACTCAACATATGCCAGTGATCAAATATTATCATGGACATATTTCTGGTTTTCATGATTTCATGGCAGATTTCATCATGTTTTCTTCATGTTTCCAATTAATTGATGTGTAAAAATTGACCTGAGGGGCCACGTTGAGGGTTGATTGGGGCCGCCAGTTGCCCAACCCTGCTCTAGATTTATACCACTTTTATTTTCAGCACCTTTAACAGAGCTGGATAAGAAACACTCAAACGCTCCTTCCTTGATCAAAACAGATTGAAGCCATTCTGATGTATTTATTGCGGTATCTGTCTTACACTATTTTTTTATTAAAAACACAAAATAATGGACGGAATGGGAGAACTACATTAAAGTAGTTCTAATTGTACTAAAGCAGGGGTGGGGCAACTGGCGGTCCGGGGACCACGTGCGGCCCCCATCAACCGTCAACGTGGCCCTCAGGTTAATTTTTTACACATCAATTAATTGGAAACATTTTTGGAAACACTATTATACTAAATTAAGAGAGTAGTGAAGGAACAACCCCCCCTCCCCCTCCTATTTACTTATGTATTATTATTATTTATATTAATATATATATATATATATATATATATACATATATATTTCTTATTAATATTATTTTTTCTTCTCTAAATCTTAATTTAATTATCTTTTCTCTCTTCGTACCTTTTCTTTGGATTTTTATCTATTTTTTATTTATTATTATTTATCTATTTTTATTATTTATCTATTATTATTATTATTAACTTATTTTTTTAAATCTATTTTATTATTTTATTTTTATTATTCTTTTTTTAATCTATTTTACTTATTATTAGTATTATTTTTCTTCTCTAAATCTTAATTTAATTATCTTTTCTCTTTTCGTACCTTTTCTTTGGATTTTTATCTATTTTTTTATTTATTATTATTTTATTATTTATCTATTTTTATTATTTATCTATTATTATTATTTTTTTTAAATCTATTTTTATTATTTTATTTTTATTCTTTTTTTAATCTATTTTTCTTATTAGTATTATTTTTTCTTCTCTAAATCTTAATTTAATTATCTTTTCTCTCTTCGTACCTTTTCTTTGGATTTTTATCTATTTTTATTTTATTTCATGTTGTATTCTTGTATGTATTTTTGTATGTTTAAAAAATATATATATATATATATATATATAAAAATGTGCCAGGATGAACAAAATTTGTGATGAAATATGACAACTTGTAATCAAGTAAAACAGCCTGCAATAAAGTATTTAAAAAATATAATAATAATAATTGGAAACATGAAGAAAACATGATGAAATCTGCCATGAAATCATGATAATAATATTTGATCACTGAGTTAATTTGAGACATAATTGACTGTAATGGTTTTTTAATTTGGCCCCTCTGGCAGTGAGAATTAAATGAATGTGGCCCTTGGTGTGACCCTCCCTGTACTAAAGGGAAAGACCTGAATGGTTTCAACACTTAGTAAACATGTTATTGTAAGTAATATAAGTAAACATGTTATTTAAAGAAGTTTGAAGTCTGCAGAGATAAAAATAGATTCTTCCATTTTCTCAAACTGAGCAAAACCACATTCACACCTTAGACTTTTTCTTATTTAAATGCATATAACTCACATTAAAACGTTTATTATTATTATTATCTTGAATAAGTGAATAATTGTTTCTAAACAGAAGCTACATTAGAGGAAACACGATGTTTAAAGTGATGAGAAAGCAAAAAGAAGATGATGGCGATGGGGAAGCTAACGTTAGCTTCAGTTAGCTTTAAGTCAGATTAAAGGCTTTATCATACACGGACACGGTCGACCAGCGACGGCGGAGTTTGTAAAGACTCCAGCCGCCTGATGTGGAGGTAAATGTACCTGCTCGGCTGAAGGGCCGGACTGTTTCCCACCCGCGGTGTTGCTCGATTTGATAACCGTGCTGCTACTGTTGGCTGCCATCTTGGAAGGGTGTTGCTGAGAAGGACCCCCGGACCGACGTAAAGCCGAGAGGGTATTACGTAAAGTGGTAGTTCATGTGAGCGCCTGTCGGGAAATTCTGCTCAGTTCGTGAAATATAGTAAGTAAGTAAGTAAAAATCCAATATCTGTTATTAGTTTATTTTTTTTAAACGCTGTATTTGCCTGTACGTAACACGAAAACACTGTGGGTGTTTTGTGTGCTGTTTGCTGCTTTAAATATAATATGACAATAGCCCAACTCTTTCTTTCTAGTTTTTTTAATACGATTTTCTACATGTTCAAATTAAAATCAGACACTCAAACGAAATTTTCAACATGGTCATCTCAGCTAATCCCTATAAATAGTCCTCTAATTTAAATAAATCCTTTGGTTAAATATCTCAATTTCTCTTTTTTTTTTTTTTTTATCTTCACATTTTATTAATTCAAATTTCTGTCTCATCCTCATAATAACCTCAGGTGCAATAAGAAATGTAGAAAGTTAGAGACAAGAAAACATATTTATATTTTCATTTCATTGTACATTTTGTGTATTATATCTTTGCTTTAATACAGTGTATAACTTCTGTACAGTTTATTTTAAATCACTTAGCTGTTACTACAACTTATTTATTTTTACTTTTTTTTGTACTTTTGTACTCTTCTTTTCTTATAATGCTATTCTATTTTATATATAATTTTAACTTTTTTTTGTAGAAGCTGACTCAGGGAGAAACGCACAGGAATTCCAATGTACCTGTACTGTCCTGTACTTGTGCAAATGGCAAGAAACATCTATTCTATTCTATTCCAACATACATTACAGGCAGGTGTTACCAGCAGTGGCAGGTCTTTCTCCAGCAGGTGGTGATAGTGTGGCTCAGTGTTGGTTTCCATCCTCTGATAAAGAACAGAGAAGAAGAAATGCACGGCTGATCCTCTCTGTTGTACAGTGAACACAGACCAAACCAAACAGTGCAGGTGGCGTGCTGTAAGGGGTCACTGGGACCAATGTTCGTGGTGAGGTGCATTGTGGGAACATCTGCAAAGTCTCTGAGACAACGGATCAAACTGCAGAGCAGGTTTGTTTACTTTTCTGACAAGGGGAATACTTGTCTGTACAGATCCACAGAGGTCAGATCTCTGAGAAAAGCTGCACAATATGCTGCAGTCGTTACAGAATAACCGACACAGTTAATGATAAACCATGTTTGACCTGATGTTCTTACCTGACATGTAGCGTCTGTTCTGTGGACATAACAACATCGTCCTCTCACTGCAGGATGTCCACTCTGCCTCGCCCCTTGGCTGCGGTTTGTCAGGTGACAGCCACCCCGGACAAACAGGCCAACCTCTCTGCCTGCAAAGAGCTGGTGGAGGAAGCCAAGGCTCGGGGCGCCAGCGTGGTTTTCCTACCCGAGGCCTTCGACTACATCGGATCCAGTCGAGAGGAGACGCTGTCTCTGTGTGAGAGCCTGACGGGAGACACGATGTCACAGTACACTCAGCTGGCCAGGTGGGTAAACACTTTGTTCTTTCTTTTCCTAGAAAATGTCGACAAAGAGGAAACAGTTCACCCCACAGGAGATTCATTTGTCAGGTACCTTTTTCTTTTGTTTAAGTAAAAGTTTGAATCTTTTTCTTGTCTGACCCTGGTGTTTATCTCATTTATTTACTTGTAACCTCATTTTAACTGAGTGTTTTCTTACATTACTGTTTTGATTGTTGTTATTCTTTAGTCTTGCAAAATGTAATCTAGTGTTTTAAATTCTGTTCTGATTCTTGTTCTGTGTTCTCCTGTTTGAAGCCCTTAAGGTGTATGTGTTGCATGTGAAAGATGCTAAACAGATGTTTAAAATACACTGCTATTTTCATGATGTAATAACCCATGAAGGAACAAGATCATGAGCTTGTTTGCTGCAGTATTTGAAGCTATGGAGTCTGCTCGTTGATCCCACCGTTGTAATGTTGCAAACCGAGTCTTGTTGGTAAAACTACTTTACCTGTGACTGATCTTTAAACCTGACCTCTCCTTCTTCCAGGAAGTTGGAAGTGTGGCTCTCTTTAGGAGGATTTCACGAACGAGGACATGACTGGGAATCTGATCGAAGAATCTACAACAGTCATGTCGTAATAAATGATAAAGGTTACGACGACCTCGAACAACCTGCGTTTACATTCTCTCGCACCGAAACACAGCAGACTATTTGAACAGCTTAAGAATTGTTTTTTTTTTTTTTTTCAAACACATTGTACGCTGACATGTTGTCATGACACCCACAGGTGACATCGTTTCAGTCTACAGGAAGTCCCATTTGTTCGACGTGGAGCTGCCAGACAAAGGCGTATCCCTTAAAGAAAGCGCATTCACCATCCCGGGACCTTCGCTTGTATCCCCGGTCCAAACTCCCATCGGCAAGGTGTCCCCACCAAGTACTCCTGAAAATACACTCGCACTCAATTCTTCATATGTTTGATCTGTGAAACCTACAACTGTTGAGAGAAATATTTAAACTCTGCGCTACATCAAAATCTGAATATTTATCCTGAGAGGGGCCAGACGTTGGAGTAATTCACAAACATTTCACATGTTTACGACTGAACCAAACATAAACAGCATTTTATATTTGAGGTTTAAACTGAATGTACTGCAGAGAAAAACATAGCTTTGAAAAGGAAATCCAAGTTTTTATCTGGAAGTGTTTAAACATTAAGCTTTCTATCTCGTCATTTTATAAAAAAAAAGTTGTTTTTTTAAAATGTAAAGATCAAAAAAAGGTAATTTTTTTCTCTTTGAAATAATGTTTTGATATCAAATCTTCAGGCTCTTCTTGCGTCCACTTTGAGCTCGTCGTCTGTAGTTCAACATTCTGTCTTTATTCTTAGTCTGGTGTTATTCTGTTGTCACAGGTCGGACTTGGTATCTGCTATGACCTGAGATTCCCCGAGTTATCTCTGGCTCTTCAGAGGTCCGGAGCTGAAATTCTGACTTACCCATCAGCCTTCACTGTGGCTACAGGAGCCGCTCACTGGGAGGTGGGATGTCACAACAAAGTGGATTTAAAGCCAAACAAACACAAACATGTTTTTTTTAAATGCGATGTTTTCATTCCCAGGTGCTACTGCGTGCGCGGGCGATCGAGACGCAGTGCTTCGTCTTGGCGGCGGCGCAGGTCGGCCGGCACCACGAGAGGCGCTCGTCGTACGGCCACGCCCTGGCGGTGGACCCCTGGGGGGAGGTGCTGGGGGACTGTGGGGGGGAGAAGCCGGGGATGATGCTGGTGGAGATCGACCCGGAGAAGGTGGCGAGCACCAGGAGGAACATGCCGGTCCAACAGCACCGCAGAGACAAGGACTTCTATCAGAGTGTGGAGGAGACATGATGACAGGAGGAGAGTGAAGATTAAACTGTGAGAGACCCCCCCCCCCCCCTCTTCTTCTGGTCCTGACCACTGGAAGTCATCTGATAGAAGATTTAAAGAGAATCTTAGTTTCTGCTTGTTGAATCAGAAACAACAAGATTGTAAAATCATAAAGATTGATTTACTATTTGAAGAAAGGAGTGTACATTCATGTGAAATTAAACTTTTTATAAATAATAACAAGGGACACATGGAGTCATTTTCTACGTCATGTGAGGAGTTGATTATTTTGTAGCCAAATGTTGAAATCTTTCTTCTCAATTTTTTATTTTTTTTTATTTATTTTCTGGCTTAACTTTCGAGTCATCTCTGCTACAGGTTCTCTTATTTGCACAAACAAAAACAGTCCAATCAAGAAAAGACTGACAGGGTTTATATACAAGACGATACAACAAAAAAAAGTTTCAAAACAGCACATACGTCCAGATCGTTAAGTCTTGGGTGCTGGACAGAAATGCAAAAGAAAAAAGGAACATCAGAAGCTGCTCCAAAATGCATTTCATGAAGTTTTATCCCCACATGTGACACACTGATGAAGGGGCCAGGACCCAAAATGTCACAACTGGTGATAGACTTCATTAAATGCTGAACAAGGTAATACTCCAAGTGGTCAATAGATGGTACTGTGGAGCTGAAACAAGATGAGAAAACCTCCCTTTAAAACATTCCTGTTCTACTCACGTAGTTAATTTATGTGCCTGTATCTTTGGTACTGAATGCATATCTACAAATTCAACTGTAAAGTTTTGTGTGACATTATGTTTGTTAAAATAAAAACTGTTGGAGATGAATAAAGATTTATAAAGATGATAAACTCACACACACCGTAACATCACCTTCACCTGGTTTGATTGTCTTCTTTACTTGAAAACAAACACGTTACCTTTTTCTAGGCCCCCGACCGATGTGGGGCTTTGGGGGCCGATACCAACATCGATATTAGGGAGATAACTGTTTTTGATATCGGCCGATATCTTTCTTAGATCTGTGATATATGTAGATATATGTACAAAATAGAAACTTTTCCCTCAGGCATCAGTTTCATTTACTATCCTCTTAAGTCACTAAGGACAAAAATGTCCACTTCCAAAAAACTTCTATAAAAATAGAAAAGATTAATATTTGTTTCTACTTTTTTTTTTTTTTTTTTGCATAAATCTCTTAAACAACTCCAGCCCTGCTCAAAACTACCAAATATTGGATAATTATCAGGAATTTAACCCTTTAAATGCCACAATCATGTAATCAAGCTGGCATTTAAAGGGTTAAATTCCTGATATATGAATTCCTTTCTTACAAAAATGTGTGCCATGTGCACTAACACAGCCAAAATGATGGCCAGGTGAAGAGGAAACATTTGCCCAAATGGACAAAAATGTCCATAATGATGCATGAGGGTTAAAGTTTTCAGCCTAACAAAGAAAAGATAAACTGAGCTCGACCTCAAACTTTGACCTCCTCTTTAATGAAATGAGAGTCCTCGTTCAGTTAATCAGTCAGGACATATTAGATTTGTCAGCTCGGCTCCAGCCTACAATAATGAATCTTAATGTATTACTCTGTTTGTATTTATTAGTGCATTCACCGAAGCACCGCGCCACAAAACTAATGTGAGGTGACTTGTTCTGAACTCAAGTCTTGTTTTGATGAACCCGAATATATTTCAAGAGAGAACGTCTTTCTTTTCACTTCAAAAAAATAATCTGAGATCTTTAGTTTCTGGTTATATGTATTTTTTCAAATATGTAACACCGTAAAACTGTTGTTTTACCGTCGTTTGAGAAGATGTCCCCTTGAACTCTGGGTTTCTATGACAACATTTCCATTTAACAACAACTAACATAATACATCAAAAAGCAGACAGTGCTGCATGGGTGAACCCCTCTGGTGCTCTGATCCCATTTAGAAGCTATTAAAGAGGTCTGAGGCAACAACCTTTAATTCATCAGGGACACAGACTGAGAAAAATCTAATACCTGCCCTGATGAAGCAGTATGCCTGGAACATGTTGCCACATTTATTTTGAATCTGTAGTCCTGATTAATATATTAATAAAGGCTTTTTATGCATACTCCATCTGAGTGCATCAGACCTCTTCAATAACAAACTTTATCAGTTACAGTCGTGTACAAAAAGTTCAAACTAGCTCCACCTCAACCTGAACGCCTACAACAATAAAAACCTGCATGAATACAAATATAATAAACATTATAATATAATGTATAACAGTGACAGGAGGGTAGTATTTTATACTTTCCAAACTTTAAGCACATTTATTCTTTTGAAATCTAACTTAAGGAACATTTTCACTGCAACAGTATGACCTGCAATATGTTGTTTACGTTGGTATATTTGTGCATTAACTTGCAGGACCTGCACACGTCCTCCACATTCTGCTTTTTCAAGTAAAATCTTTCATGTAAATGTAGGCAGACAAAGTCCAAAATCTCGCTCCATAGTGGATTGTAAAGCATGCATCTTGGTCCATATGTCTTTCCACATCCGGTCAAATCCAGTATGTTGTTCCTCAGCCTTTTGATTTCAGTGACAGAATGAATAATTGATCACTTTCTCTCCTCCTGCCTGTTTCTATGTCAGGGTGTCAGGGTGGAGGGTGTCTGCTGCTGCTGCTGGGATGGGAAACCGGAAGTGAACGTCACTGACACAGGAATGGGACTGGAAAAAAAGAAAACACACATCATGATGAGGAGGAGAATGTCAAATCCACTCGTGTAGGAAACAGAAATCTTCCGTTTTGCACGCAAGAAAAACGATGAACTGTTGCGATCGGGCTGGATTTGAGGCATCGGGAAGGTACGTGATGTTCTTTGTATTGTTTTGTTTATTTATTATTTTTTTACATAAAAGGTTACGGCGTTAGCCTGCGTGTGTTTCACCATCCGAGGCCATCCATCCATCCATCCCATCCCTCCTACTATCACATTTAGTGAACTCACCGGTTGATTTCTTTGCATTTTGTCGCTGTTGAACAGATGCTAACTTGTTTAGCTTGTGTGCTCACATGTCTTCATATACTTTGTGGGGTTTTTTTTTTTTTTTTAAAGACTCAGGCCTGCAGCTGCATCCAAATGAAAAGCTGCACAATCTGCTTCCTCACAGTCTCCCATTTCACGTCCACTTTTCGCTGGATGTTTCCACCATGTAATGCAGATGTAACGCTCATGTTTGCACGGCCAATGGCTGCAAAATGAGCGAATGATGTTATCACCATGCTGCTTCTGTCATGGTGGATCTCTTAAGTCTTCTTCTTCTTCTTCTTCTTGCACATTTTGCCTCCTTTCTAAAAAAATGAAACCTCCTAATAACACGGTTTTTCCTAAATTAGTCAGCAACCTGTTAAAACTGAACTTTCTCATGGTGAAAGAGTGTGTGGAAAGTAAAGCAGGATAACACAGCCATATGTGCTGCTGTGCTGCTTTTATCATACTGAGGTTTTTCCTCTTTTTTTTTTTTTATATATATTTTACACATTTATTTTCATGACTTATCATAGAGTTTTGTAACTAGTTTTTGATTCATTAAATCATAAAATTTTTATCCCCCCCAAAAAAAGTCAAAAATGTAATTCTACTAAAAAGTTCTATCTGTTCATTTTTGCCTTTTTGTCTTAAGTTGCAGAACTCATAAGACTCATATTTGTGGTTATTTATTGATTCATCTTTAAGTCTTTCTAATGTCTAAATGTAAAGTTGGTCATCCCAGTATTTTTTTTTTTAACTAACAAAATTGTATTATTAATTTGCTATGTCATTAACCAGACAGCAACTAATGTAAACCTTTGACTGTTTCTCGATACCACTACAATTTAATAAAGTTAAACAATAAAATAACATAGAAGAAAAATTCAGTTGAAAGAGCAAGCTAACCGTTAACTAATTTTATCTAGGATTGAAATTACTGCTTACGATACTTTTGTGACTTGGGTGTTTGTACCTAAAAAGTTATGAAACATTTTTGTTGTAAAATGGAGTAAGATAAATATAAAGATAAACTTTATTGATCCCCAATTTTTTGCGTTACAACAGCTCAAGAAAACAGGAAACATATTTAATTTACAACCATTTACAACTCTGTTTTTGCACATTTACATTTAATCTTCCACATTTAATCTTCATATTTAAGACTAGTAATGTTTAGTTAAATCCTGCTTGTATATATTCACATTCTTAGTTTTGATATTTTTAGTGCTTATTTACTTTGTATTTAATATTATATTATGTTTAAATTTGCTAACATTGTGTTTTTTACTCATATTGTGTGTTTGATAACCTGCTGCTGTAACACCACAATTTCCCAGTTTGGGATCAATAAAGTAATTCTATTTTATTCTATTCTATTCTATTCTATTCTAAACAGGAATATAATTATTAAAAATAACAAGAAGTTAAAAAATACAATAATAGAATAATACAAGGTATGTACACTTCCACTTGTGGAAAGAGTTATTGTTATTAAAAACACACACAGTGTGTAGCATTATTGATATGAGTGGTGATGCCACTTATTCCTCAGCTTTGAAACAATCTTCAGTTTTTATTCAATCTGGAATCTTTAATTTTATATTCCTGCTTTTTATCCCATTTTTTAGGCTACATTTTATCAGCGTTTGAGTTTCCCTCTCTGGACGGAGGTCAGAGGAAAATGACCACAGAAGTAATATAGTTTTCCAAAAATTGGTTTCTTGTGACAGAGAAATCATTTGAAGCTGGTAAACAAGACGTCTGTGACGCTGCAGGAAGAGTTAATAATAAACATGAAGTCAAGTTAATGTTTCCCTGCTGTTACCTCTTTCCTCCAACAATGTTTCATAGTTTTATAATTTATGATCAGCCGTCCTCTCTGAGTCCACGTGTCGGTTACAGGTCAAACTGCTGCAACGCTCCTTATTAGATTGAATTGTTGCTCCTGATTGTGTTATGTCTGTCTGGAGTGTCTGCCCCCCCCCCCCCCGTTCTGTTTCAGACAGTAGCTATGTTTCATTTCAGAGTTCATCTCCTTCATAATGACTTTTTCTCGCTTTATTGGAAGAGAAAGATAAACTAAAGGATGAGCAAGGATTAAATGTTTTTTTACTTTCTTTTAAAACTAAATGGCTTGCCTTTCACCGCGTTACATATTTCTACTATGGGATGCCGGTAGACTAGTGGTTAGTGCACGCACCCCTTGTGCAGAGTCCTCTTAGCGAGCGGCCCAGGTTTGAATCCGACCTGTGTCTCCTTTCCCGAATCTTTACCCACTCTGACTCTAAACAAAGACATCAAAATTCCCAAAATAAAGAATTTTATATATTTCAACAACAACCAAATGAGCTTGGGTGCTAGCAGGGAGTGTTAGCAAATATTAGCAACATGTCAGCCATCAGTTGTTGTGTATATTTTTAAATCTCACTAAATGTCTGCCAATAACCTGAATCAGTATCTGAACTGTTTAGTGTCCAAGCATCTCCAGACTGAAGTTTCTATTTAAAAGGGATTAATGCGTTACTAAATGGTTAGTAGAAACACTTTGCAACGTCTTGTTGTTGTTTTCACCCATTTTTCTTCGTCTGTAAAATAGAATTAGGCAAGTTGTTTTATTCTAGGATGATCTACTGCTGTCTCTCAGGAGAAATAATACTCTCAGAGTGGCGTAGGCTGGAGGAAATTGATATCTGACAAAGCGAGCCCCCACAAAAACACACACACACACACACAATGAGAAAGATTTCTTGAATGACTGAATTCCTTTTCATTTACTGGAGGATGTCAATTATTCATCCCTCCGCATTCATTTTTAAAAAGAGGAAGCTCCTCAGTCTTCAGTCAGGACTGATCCATTTAACACCATCTCGTCCACACATCGTCACATGTTAGCAGCATGACGATAAGGTTCTTTACATCATTTGGATTCCACGTGTCCATCCTACTCAGACTTTTTTTAAAAGTGTGCAAACATACTACACATCTTACGCTGCAGCTGACTATTTCACTCACTCTCAACCTTCGAGGTGAATAAGTGAAGAGTGATGAAGTCATGAAGGCTGAGAAATTATACTTTTGTTTTGGACAATGTGCCGATTTCTGTCTCAAGTTTGGATCATCACAAGTAAAAAGTTGCATTTTTTCCTATAATCAGAAAAAATAACACTGTAAGAATCAATTAAATGTTAATTTATTTAAAAAATAATAATAATTGTCATTGTATTTTTTATAATCACTCAAATTTAGTTAGTTAGCAATCAAAAATTGGAGCCTGAACAATGGTGGATTTGTTTGAGGCCAAAGTTGCTTTAAGAGATTTTTTTTTTTTAAATTGACAAAATGTAATTTATAAAGGGTAAAAAGAACATCCATGTGGTGGATTAAGAGGCCAAACCTCACCTTTAACAGGTGACGTCTGAATCTGACGTCCAGCATAGAGGTTGTGCTGTGTGTAGCTCTGGTTGTGTCTGTGTTTGTCTTTTGGTTGGTTTGTAAAATCCAGCAGCCAGTAGAGTGCTGACACTGCAGATTGTCAGCTGTAGTTTCCTTGTTGAGGTTAAGTCACCAAACGCTTTATTATTTTTTTTTATTTCAGAGAATTTGGTTATGTTTTTATACAATTTATTTTTATACAATTTATATATATATATACATATTTTTGCTTTCTTTAAGCTCCTTATTTTTTCTTCTTTTTGACCTTCAGTGTTACTAACACTGTTTCATAAAGTTTATACAATTTAAAGAACGTTCTTTCACTGGTCAGAAATCAAACACCATTGGATCTTCTGATTAGAGGTTAATACATTTCAGGGATTGTATTAAATCAGTTTAAGTCCTGATATTTAACAATCAGCATTTGTTTAAATGTAATGACTGAATGATTTAATGAAAAGATAAATAGATGAAGTTCCATTCTAATTTGTTTAACCTACTTAAATCTGTAATTACAACTTAATGTTCCTGATCTATCATCTACGATTACTCCATTCTTTAAGAAATAAGTTTCAGACCGTCTCCGTGTTGGTGACTGTGCTGTCTGAAGCTCTGTGTTGTGTCGATGGATGTTTTGCTCCTTTATTGATTTATTGACCGGCTGCTCACTTCCTGTCTGAGTGATACGTGTCAACTCATTGCTCCCGTCTCTGAAGGAGGTGTGAGTGTGTCGCTTTAGAGGGGAGAGGCCGAGAACGCTGAGTCATGTTCCGCGGACGACACCTCCATAGTAACCGGCAGGAGGAAGATAAGGCAGGAGATATTTGTTCTCCTGCTGTCGATTATTCTGCTGTTATCCACGAACACACACACACACAAACAGATTCACTTCACTCCTTCAACTGAGCTTAAAACGCCAACATGAATCCTAGTAGCAGCTCTGAAATCCACACATTCTGAGGAAATGATCAAAACAGTAATTATGCCAAAGAGCTTGAAGTGAACCGAACGTGTAAAGGACTGTTGTTGTTGTAGCTCTGAAACGACACCAGCAGAGAGAAATTAAAGAAAAGTAACAAGTTTCATGAAAGCAGATCATCGTTAAGAGATGAACAATTATCTGATCTCAAACTGAACAGATGGACAACCTGCATTTTACACTCCAACTCTAATTTTACATGATTAGCAACATTCTGTCAATCAATACTGATGATGGGATTGTTACATGTTTATTGATAGCAATCCTGTTCTAAATTGTGTCTGTGTGTTACGATTACTTATCAACCTCCTTACAGGTTTAGAGACAGATTGCGTTTTTGTGGTGGAAATCACAAGAATTCTTTTTATATCATATTGATCAATTCCTTGGACAAAGAAAGAATATTTGCTTTTTACGTCTGACGATTCAAATCATAGTTAAGAGTCCTAGAATCCGTACAAGAAGTTATCAAAGACATTTACAAAGTCATACAATCAGATTGAAGGAGAATGTAGAACCAGGTCTCAAGAGGAAAACGTTCTCAATTCCTCTCTTCTGCCATGTGTACATATTTTTCCTCTAAATATTAAAGGTCCCATATTCTGCTTTTTCTGGTTTTATATGCTCTTTAGTGTGTTTTCAAAGTGTCCTGTGCATGTTTAGGCACATCTCTGTGCAAAAATTCAAAGTCAGCGGAAACGCGGCTTCTCCTACGTCCTCCTGTTAGCTGTAGCATTAGCTGCATGTAACGCTCGGTTCTAGCCCCCCTCCATAAAAATGTGTCAGTCCGACGTCATTGTCAGTGTGAGATCACTGATCTAAGCCCGTTGGCTCGTTGTGGCAAGCCCAGCAGCTCATGTTGAAATTTCCGAGAAGCGTGCTGAGCAACTGAGCAACTGACCAATAACGACAGAGCGGATCGGCAGACCAATCAGAGCAGACTTGGCCCACGTGGGGTCTAACAGTGTGGGCTCAACAGAGTGCAGCTGACGGACTCAGAGCGTAGAGGGAGCAAGGAGGAGCAGTACATGAAAACAGACACTTTTTTCAGACTTTATCTATTGTGAACGTACAAAAGTAGGAACATAGATTAAATATACTAACCCCAAAAAGGGCAGAATGTGGGCTCTTTAAATCATAGTTAAGAGTCCTAGAATCCAATCAAGAAGTTATCAAAGCCATTAATAAAAACAGTCATACAATTCAGAGTGAAGGAAAATCTAGAACCAGGTCTCAAGAGGAAAACAGAGTCTTGAGCCATGTGTACGTATTTTTCCTCTAAATGTCAAGTCTTCTAAAAAAAAGTTTGAATCCCAAAGAATAAAGGAAAGATGTAAAGAAAGCTTAGTGGGATGAAGAAGAATGAATGGTGTACATTTCCCTGTAGCTGGCTGTATCCCTTTCCTCAGGGCCGAGTCATGCTAGCTCTGCGGCCTGAAACTAAAAGTCAAATAACAGAACCATATCATCACATGGGCTTTACCTCGCCATTTACTCCGCAAACAAGCTGAATTGAATTTCCTATTTGCACTGATTCAATAGAGCTCCAAGGGAAGTCCTGTCTCCTGATGGATCAGGGCTGATATTGGCGAGGGGGGGGGGAAAGTTTCTCTTTCCTCTTTGCCTCACATTAGTTTGTGCCAGAGAGGATTACGCTCTTTAGTTTCACCGTTAGTGTTTGCAGAAGACTTTTGTTCTGATAGCTTCTGCAGTGCTGGGGTTTCACTATCAAGCCAAAGTGTCGAAATGTATTAGTCAGCGGTGAGTGAATCTGACTGCAACACCCCACAGGAGGAGAGAGAGAGAGAGGCCTGATGCAAAGAAAACGTTAATGTTAGTTAGAAAACTGGTCTGAATTAGAGCCTGACCAATAAACAAGCTGTGGAAATCCAATTGGTCCACCAATCGCAATGCAGACCAACCAAAGATGTGTTTGTGATAGTTTAAAAATAACGCTGTTAAGAGATTACATTTCAGCCCAAACATTTACTGAATAAACATCTTTGCAATAATACTAAAAAAAAAAAAACAGGTTACTCCTCATTTCCACTTACGGAGGCAAGTCAACCAGGACGTCCATTCATTCCTATGAGAATCTCTGTGATATCTGACGCGACTACTAAACTCCCCCCCACCAGAATATTTCGGTCTGGAATGTGCGCTGAGAATAGGGCTGGGCGATATGGACCAAAACTCATGTCTTGATATTGATTAGCTGAATGGCGATACTCGATATATATCGTTATGTATTTTATTAACAGTGAAAACACATGGAAAAATAAAAAACCTGTTTGTGAATTTAAAAAGTAATATTATAAAATACAAATGTTGCTTAAATACAATAAAAGAGAGAGAGAGGAGGAGCAGGGTTAAGAGGGAAAGACAGTCAGTCATCATCAGTGAGATGAGAAAAAGGCGACCTGGCACCTCTGTAATGTTATTTTAATGCAACATAAACTATATCGACATTCACGATATCGTCTTACCCTATATCTTGTTTGAAAATATATCGATATATTTCCCAGCCCTAGCTGAGAACATTCAAATATTTGCACTTTGGGGATGGCTATCGGACAGGGTGCTAGCTTAGCAAAATGGCTGCTAACGAGCTAACAGGCTATTTTAATCGATTCAGTTTCCAATGTTGAATGTAAAGCAAGTTTTTATGATTAAAAATAACTTGTTTATCAAGTTTTGTCTTATTGTGAATCTGAGTAATGTTTATCGCTATATAAAATTGTAATATTTCTATATATATATAAAAAAAACATGTAGTCTCAGTGACATCACCAATTGGTTTCTGAAGAGGCGTTAATGAAGCCCAATGACGGCGGTCGCCATATTGGAAAATTGGCTAATCTTGTGTGTTTGGTGATTGGTTACCAGAAAACTGTTGCTGCCGTTGCCTGCTGCCTGACTGGTTCCACACATTGGAGACGTGGCGTTGTACCTGTTCTTCTTTTAACTTGACCTCACAAAACTGGAACTCTTTTTAAGTCGTCCTGCGGTGTAGCGGTGGGAGGTTTAAAAGGTTGAACTTGGTGCAAATGTTCCCCGATGTGCAGGAGCAAGGTGACAACCAATTCTGCTTTCATTCCCTCTTGAAACTTCAGTTAAAATAGAGTAAAAACAAACTTCCCAATTTGGCTTGATGTATTAAAAATTAGTTACAAGAAGAAAACAGAAGATGGAGACAGAACCGTCAGTGGATGAAAAACTATTGTTATGTAGATATAGAATATTAAACATAGACTAGCTGCACAATCAGAGCTGGCTTTATCTCACATACAGGGGACACAGTTTACTGCTGCACTGCTTCCCTAAGGGCTTAGACTGCAGCAATTTCATTCTGCCAATATTGATATTCAAACAGTGATCATATTAGCAGCAGTGTGTTTTTAAGATTTTAGCTTAGCTTCCACTTTATTGTAATAATACATAATATAACTCTGCCGGATGAACAAATAATACAAAATGAAAATGCATTTGACCTTCTCCTGCATCGACATTCAGTTCTTTGCACACTCTGGATAAAAGTTTTTTTTTTCTTTAAAGAAAATCTTTTTCACATTCTGGAGAAATCGACTCTAAATCGATCGAGCTGACTCCAGCTTTTCTTTCTTCTTTCTTCTGTCTCACTCTGGCCTTTTCTGAATGTCACCTCGGTCTCTGGCACACTGCAGGAGAGAGAAATCAAGACAAAAAATCAGAATGAAGACGTAAATCGAAACCACTCAGGTCGACATACTCAGACATTTGTTGGGTTCTGCTATATAAAGGGAATATGGCGCCGGCTGTCAGAGCGCGACAGATTAGTAAAGATCATTCTACACTAGTGATGAACATTAAAGGTCCATCTCTCTCCTGCTCTCTCCTCCTCTCTGTCACTTAAATACTTTACTCGTCATGTCTACAGACGGGCATTTCTTAAAAATATCTCAGGTGAATCTTTCTGTTTCTGGAGTCATCGCGCTC
Organism: Labrus mixtus; assembly: GCF_963584025.1. Lineage (NCBI taxonomy): Eukaryota > Metazoa > Chordata > Actinopteri > Labriformes > Labridae > Labrus > Labrus mixtus. Next base: position 15,799,648 of record NC_083634.1, on the reverse strand, counting down.
GGCCTGCTGGGTGAACATTTGAGGTCACGTCCGTCACACCGTCTTGAGTCATGTCTGTGGTTACAGATGTAGGTGCAGTTCTCTTGTTGTCCACATGGAGGCGAGGTCTGAGCGATGGTGAGCAGCTGTGCGTCGACGCAGCTCCCTCTCTCTTATCCAGTGGTGTAGTAATTATTATGGGAATAATCCTGTCTTTGTAGGAAGGATGTGTCCCTCTTTTAATCCCTCGGTCTATAAATACAGCAGAGTGTCCACACAAGAGAGCAGCTCAACATCAGAGCCAAAACATCAGGACATATTTACCAAAAGAGAAAAATGAAATGAAAACATAAACAATCCAGACAGATAGTTAATTCCTGGTTGTGTTCGATATCACCAAAGTCTCTGAAGTGTCCTTAAACTAAACAGAACTCCACGATCAGAGGTGTTTATTTAAGACGTTCCTTTAACGGAATAAAGACTGGAATGTCATTTTATAGCCTCAAACCATTTGACAAATACTAAACAACTAAATCCATCAAGTCAGACTGGTTTTCATTCTTTGAACAGAAAAGCCTCCGCCCAGTGGGAATACAGTATTTCAACCAAGATGATCTGATACCAACAGTCAGTGAGCTTTCAAAACCACAATAATATAGAAAATGACAAAGATAGCGGCATATGTTCATCGTAAAAATCAAAACATCTGGGTCTGTAATTTCACAATTCAATAAAAACGTTTTTTCTTTATTACGTTGGTATAATTTCCTAATATTTCTTTGTAGGGAAGATTAGACTTCAAAGATAAACTCTCATTGTTCCTTATGTATTCTGAATTGTGAGCCCTTCCTGCAGAGATATTTCACACTTCATCTCCTGGACTGTGGATAATATAGCGATCTTAATAACGGTCTTGAGACCACGTTTTAAGGTCTCCATCTCGGCCTTGTCTCGGTCTCAGACTGGGCAACTCCGGATGTTAAATCAAGACCGGTCAAGACCACCACTGACGGGCTATTTTTCATGACTGAGATTAGATGGAAACTCCCCTCTCTAAAAGAACCAATCATTAATTCTCTTTGCAATATGACCAGGTTATCTATTTAATTCACAGAAAAGTCTACCGAGAGTTTATTCTTAAAACCTCTTAAAAGACTGTGAAATGAACAGTTCCAAATATGGATATGACAAATTAGACACAAGGTTATAGTTCCACAGCTGACTTTAGGATGCCTTCACAACATGAGATTTGATGTTAGTTTGAAATCTTCAGCTGCATGTCAAACGTATTCTTCCTCTTCTTGCATCTGTGGTCAGGTGCTTCAAATATTTGTTCTCAGATTTCCCCGGCTCGTCGACCCTGATGCGGCTCACGAGTTCCACTTTGGCTCGTTCTCTTCATCATCCGACATCACGTCTCTCTGAGGCTCCTCTGGCAGCGCACATTCATCTTCGGCTGTAATAAAGGATCATCTTCATCATTCGTCACTTAACACACCTCCTCCCCTCGTCCTTCTTACTTCATCTTCCATCAGCTTACACCTCAGTGACGGCGGTGTTTCCTTCAGACTGTGTGTGTGTGTGTGTGTGATCTCTCAAGGTCATCTGCACTTTGAAAACCTACTTGATGCTTTTAGTCAGATTCGCTGTGTGTCGGTGTTCTCTTGATGACCTTTTTGTCCGTGGTGTTTAGCCAAGAACACTTTGACGTAGAAGAATATTAAACTGGACTTCTAACACAAAGTGGAAAAAAAGAAGATTAAAATGTTGTTTAGATTAAGAAATGAAAATCTCTGTAATAGGTAGAAAACTGCAACAGTCAAATGACCTCGTGGGCACCTGTTTGTCACTTTGACTCTTAAAGGGGACATATTGTGAAAAATATGTTTAAAAAAATAAGTTTTTGAACTTATATTTGGGTAACCTGAGTGTCTACTGACCCACAAAATGTGAAATAAATCATATTCAGTCCTTTGTTTGTAGTCTGCTTAAGTTTTAAAACACAGAGAAAAATGCTCCGTTTCAAATTTGCTCCCCTTGTGACATCACAGTGGGATTCTGTTTTTTTTTTTTAAAAACTCCCGTCCCCTGGTATCTCCACCCCCAGCCTAGAGCAAAACTTTTTCACAGGCCCACCATTTTTATTCTCACTACAGAGGAGTGACGTCTACCGGGAAAACTCAGGGGGCGGGGCTCATTGCATTTAAAGAGACACACACACCAAAACGGAGCGTTCTGAGAGAGCTGGTTTACACAGGGTCACAAACCTCCTCTGGTGCTTGATTCATGTTATATTTTGAACAAAGCACAGCACAGATGTTTCATTTAGACCACAGGGGGACTGTTTGAAAAGGTGGAGAATGGGGATAATATGTCCTCTTTAAATTAAAGTTTTTTGCTAAGCTGTGAGAACAGACTCCGTGTCCCTTGCTGTTCAGATGATAAAGTAGCATTTTGCTGGATTTTAAATGTGTGTAGAAGGTTTATTCTTCCATGACAGCATCTCTTCTGTTCATCCGTCTGTCTGTGCTGTTAACTTGTGATCTGGTTTGCACGCTAACAACCCCCCCTACTCATCTTCTTCGTACCTGTCAGACTCACACCACCTTGTAGACTCGTCAAACTAGCATCCTCACCAACACGGTGTGTATATCTCCACCACTCCTTCCTTTCCTCCCTCCCTCCCCCCCTTATCATCCAGGGCTCCGGCGTGTTGCTAAATGGAGTCGGAGCAGCTGTACCACAGAGGCTACTGCAGGAACAGCTACAACAGCATCGCCAGCGCCAGCAGCGACGAGGAGCTGCTGGAGGCCGCCGGCGTCATCATGGACTTCCACACCACCGAGGATGACAACCTGCTGGATGGGGATGCTGCCTCCCCAGGTAGGGGGGAATAACACCTCCAGTCCAGTCTCCCCCCCCCCCCCCCCCCTCCAGCTGTCTGATTTGGTCCTTTTGACGAACCCAGACCCTCCTCACTGTTCCAATCGTTGAGTTCTCAGTGAGCGTCAGTTCTGTTGAGTCATCCAGCTGCTGATGTCAAGACGCATCAAGTGTGTTGCTGTGCTGTGACGCAGTCGCTCTGCCATCTGCCCCGCTCCCCGCTCCCCCCCCCCCCCTCCTCGTCTCCATCCACCACCCATCAGCTGCTCCATTTGTCCTCCTTCTACCCCGACTGCTTCAACCCTGCTCCCTGTTTGTCTGACACAGCCTCACAAATGGTTACAAAAGAGTTTACTGACATAATCAAATCTCTTTCATTCTTTATCTGGCCTCAGAAGTTGCCCTTTAAGCTGTTGGGCGTTTTGAATGCATCCTACAGTTTTTTTTAAACAAAGGAGACTGAAACTATAAATCTCAGCTCAGAATCAAAAAACAATTATTCAGCATTTTTCACCAAACATCAAGATCTTCATCGCATGGTGGTCCATATTAATCCAGACTACATTAATCGTTTGTAAGGTTCAAAGTAAATTATTTAACACATAATGAAACACTGTTTTTTTCCCCCATTTGAAGCGAAATTCTTGGAAATTTGTTTTAAAAAAAAAACCCAGAAATGTCTCGCATGCTCCTACGCTAGGAAGCTAGTCCAAACATTCAATTAATCTGCCCTTTAGTTTGACATGATACACATATTTTTGGAAATGAGATAATTGGGGAGACGATGCTTACCACTTATATATGATCAGTGGACGATCGGTCAGATTGTTTCATAAAGAATACATTCAATTCAATCCACATCACAGCAGCCATCTTGGTTGTTTATAATAAAACCTAAAGGCTCTTAAACCCACCACGTTCAGGATAAATGGTTGAGAACAGCTCAAATTGAATCTGGTAAAATGGAAATCTGTCCAAACCAAAGAGGGACCCCACACACACTTCTTCCTCTCAATAAGACTCAGACAGATTTATTCTGACAAACAAAATGTTTTAGAGTTTAAACTCAAATTTAAACCACTTTAAAAACAGTTTTAACTTTGGAACCCTGATGCATCTGCCCGAGCAAAGTCCTCTTGGAGCGCTGATGGCCTAGCGGTTAAATCGTGACCCATGTACAGAGGCAATAGTCCAACCAGTGGCTCCTTTCTCGTATGCCATTCCCAACTACTGTCCTACATGCATCTAACTAAAGGCAAAGCGTAAAAATAAATCTTAAAAAATAAAGTAAAATGTTGAACTTCTTCAGCTTCTCTAGCCATTTATACATTTTAATCATTTTCTACAAAGCTATTTGTAATTCCAGTGAAATGCTGAAGACTTCGATTCACTTTTGAGATTCTTTTCAGTCAATTAAAACGGCTTTATAACCATTTGTAAGACTCCCTAAGAATTCCATTTTCTTTTTTTTTAACACACATTTAAGTTTGTTTGTCTTTTATTTCTTACTCTTCCATTTGTAATTGTGCTTCTTGTCATAACTCCGTCCTCTCACCAAGCTTTACTTTGCATGCCTCTATAGCTCTTTCCTGTATCCTGCTTGTGTTCTCTTGACCTCATCACCTCTTTAATGTTTCCGGCAGTAGATTTCATGCTCTCACTTGTATGTGTGCATTGACGTTGCTTGTTGATCCTCCTCCGTCTTGTTACTTGGTTGGACTTTCCTGTCTGCTATCAATAAGAGGAATGGTGGTAGTAATAACCCAGACACGTGACTGAGTCTCTGTTCTTATTGTATTCAGAAATGCGTCGTCATCACCCTGGATCACCTAGAAGAGCTTAGGTGTGGTGAGGCATGTATGTGAGACAGTGATAGTAACTTATTATATTATTTATTATTATTACTATAAAGGGTGTGTTGAGATTCCTGCTACCTGTGTTTACTCATCTCTGCCATGCTTCTGTATATTTGGCTGCCGTGCCACAGAAATGCAGTCATACCTGTCCTACGTTACAGTCACCTTGTTACTCATCCATTCAGCTTTTCTCTGACCGGTATATCTGGTGTGCCATCATCATCTGATCTGCTGCATCCGCTTTGTCTGGGTAAATGTGCTGTTTAATCTGCGTCTAGCTTTAGTTTGGACTCACAGCTGATCAAACAGAAGACGGACGGATGGGGGGGGGGGGATGTCAAAGGTCTCGGCTGAGCCTGGATCTCCAAACATTGTCTCATGAGCTAGTTTGAAAAGCAAACTAGTGTGTGTGCATGGGATGAAGACAATCTGATCTGTTTAAACTCGGGTTTAAATGTGTGCTCAGAAAATAAGAGTTTTCCCTGTTGTCTATTTGAACTGGCTAAATTGGATTAACTGACTTTAACTGAATATAAAAATGCACTTCTTTTTTGCAAGGCTGCGAGAAAAGGAAACAGACTTGTTGCTTTTAGGGAACGAAGATCTTTTTTTCCCGCCACATGATTCTCTGTCTTCTCCATTTTCTGTGGTGCAGCTTTCTTTAGTTTGAGTCAGCAGTTCCTGTTTTGCAAGACTCACTCTATTTAAACCCTCTCTCAAACGACGAGATGTCAGAATCCTCAGTGGTTGGAAGTCGTGAGTTGTTGATATGACGATGTTTCTTTAAACGTTACGATTACCTGTTTGCCTTCAGTTGTTATGATTTATAAGTGTAGTAAGGCATAGCAGTGATGCAGTGGAGTCTAGACTCATTCATAATTGAACAGGAGACTGTGAGTGAGCAGGCGATTCAGTAGGCCACCCAGAAATGACTTTACTGTATTTTACTGTATTTACTTGTTAGCTTACTCGCTATAGCCAAACAGATACAGGATTTTTTTTAGAAAAGCTGAAAACAATTGATGATGACTTATCAGAAAAACATATACAGGTCTTAAAGGGAGAATGTGTGACTTTTTAATCCAGTTGATGTCGCCCATGAGCACCAGCATGAAACCAAAACAAACTGCTGTTTGGCGACACCTCTGCCATAGTTAAGCCTCTGCTCTCCTCCAGCGACACACCACCAACCCCCCTCTCTCCTTGCATTCACACAAAGGCGTTATACATTGGAACGTAATTAAACAACATGAAGTGCAAGTGGGGGACAACATGGTCCTTTGCTTGAGCTGCAATTGCCTGCATTGTTGTGTTAGCATGCTAATGTTAGCACACTTTAGTTAGCCTGTAGCTTCACATTGTATGTTTTCAGATCAGAGTGACTGTGGTATATAAACTCTAACTTGACATTCAGTCAGCAGTGAGAAGGCTATGTTATTCTTCTTTTCTCTAGTCCTTGACTTAAACAGCTAGATACGCAAGGGGCGGAGCCAAAAACAGTAAATTAGCAATGCTACATTTTTTTTCGTTGATAGCTTACAAAAACAGGGTAACATTTCATGTTTAAAGGCTTTACATGGGATTTTTTGGATCCAGCAGATGTCGCCCTTGAGCACCAGCATGAAACCAAAACAACTTGCGGTGCATTGTTGTGTTAGCATGCTAATGCTAGCGATCTTTATTATGCTGGTATCTTCACACTGCATGTACATTTACCTGAAATGAGCGTGATCTAGAAACACAGTTAAGCAGTGAGTACAGTATGTTATTCTTCTTTTCTCTAGTCCCTCTATTAAACAACTTTTATACACGAGGGGAGGAGTCAGCCGGCCGTCCGGGCGATGTAAACAAAGTGAAGATAGGACTCTGAAAACTCTGAAAACATCACAGACAGTGGGACTCGGGTGTTACACCCATTGTAGACAGTCATGACTCACAGAGTTATTTTCAGAGGATATACTTGATTTCTATTATATTTAAGTGTGAAAAATCACATAGAAAGCCTTTAAAGTTTTCCTTTTTGGACCAAATTGTAAAGTATTACTGTATATGCCTCGGCTCCACCTCCCAGTTCCACCAGTCCTGATTGGTGTGTCTGTCGTCACCCAAACTTGCTCTGACATTCCCATGAACCAGTTTGGCTGCCGCCCGCTGTGAGCGTGCGTTTTCAGGAAATCTCCCAATGAATGTTGTTTGAAGTTTGTGTGTTTGCCTCTCTCTGCCTCCCTGGGCTATTTTTAAATTGTAGTGAGGGGTGAGTTCTTAGGAAAGTGTGTAAAGCCCTCCTCCTGACTGTGACTGCAGCGTGAGCAAAAGGGGGCCGGCTCACTTCTTTTTTTACCTTGTGAAGATTTTCTGCTGAAACTTTTTGTTTGCTGAGGACATTGTTGTTTGTGAGATATCTGAAGAGTTGAGGAATGACGGTTCCCTTGATCTGAGAAGGACTTACTCCGCTTTCTTCCACTCATTTCGATTAAGGACACTGGAGATTCTTTTCTTGCTATTTACGGCTTCGGCGTCCTTCATTGGGACTTGTTAAACAGGCGTGTGAACTATGGCTGATATCACCTGTGCCATTGCCTAGCAACAGGAGCCCTGTTGAAAGGTAAGGAGGTCTAAAGGTATGACAGATATTACAGCCAGTGAAATGTCAGGGTCCCATTGTCTAGGCCCTGAAAGACCTGTCTTTAGCTGCATTGTTTCATATCATAACACATGATCGCATCAGGTTTACAAAACACCTTCTGACTCTGATTTTACCCAGGGAACCCACGGGAGTGTAGTTCCCATACGATTAGTTTTATCATCAAACAAAACATGAATTCAGTCCTTTATTTTGAATGCTGAAGGCAAAGCAGCGATTTAGAAGGCAAGGCAAGTTTATTTATGTCGCACATTTCAACAACAAGGCAATTCAAAGTGCTTCACACAAGACATCAAATCACTGGAATTATTAAATCTGAACATATGATAAACAAATAAAAATAATTCAAATGAAATTAATTGAAATAAATAAAGTAAAAATATAAAAAGAGTTAAAAGTTAAAATCTTATTAAAATTGAAGAAGAAGAAGCTCATAACAATGTAACAAGGCAATTTGTAAGTTTATTTTTATGAAACAAAAAATCCTTAATCCTTAATAAAAAATGATCATTGATTTTTTTTTTACCTAACACATTATATCTGATATTTTTAAATACATTGTTATTATCCAGTGTAGCAGCAGCTGCTCAACCTGCATAGTACGCTGTTATAACTTATTTAAACTCCCCCTACACTTGCTCAGAATGGAATGTTCCAGCTCTATCTCCGACCCCTGAGACCCCGGATGTTGGTCTCTCCCGTACAGGCAAGGGCTGAGGGCTCACTGATCTCCCGTAGCAACCAAGCAGGCACGGCTTGTGTGATGACATCATCAGCTCCAACAAGTCAGCTGCTGCAGTGGGGAGAGTGAGAAAGAAGAAGAAGGGAGGGAGACTGGACAGTGCGCACACACACACACTCTCAAACACACACACACACACACACACACACACATGCGCACTTGTCGTCCCTTTTTGGTAAACATGGCAGCAGCGAGCAGTGCGCAGTGAATCCCTTTAGCTTAGCTTAGCTTCGTCTCGTCTGTCAACATGGAGGAGGAGGACGCGGCGGCCGACCCCTATTTGCCCTACGACGGAGGAGGGGACACCATTCCCCTGCAGGAGCTCCCTAAAAAAAGAGGTACACCACGTCCCCTCGTCTTTTTCTCCCCCCCCCCCCCCCCCCCCTTCCCTCCATTTCTCACGCCGCTGTGATAAAGGTCGACCTCCTCCCCCTCCTCCTCCTCCTCCTCCTTCTTCTTCTTCGTGTACAGTGAGTGCATGCAACCATATGGCAGGCAGGTGGAGGAAAATGCTGCCTCATCTTCTGCTCTTACATCAGAGTGTCGATGCCATTGCTCATAACAACACTGCAATGTTCCTGCAGGGAGCTAAAACAAGCTACCTGGCCTGAATATTTCCACATCCTCCTTTCACCTCTGTTGATGATTAACCAGCAGTGTGTGTGTGTGTGTGTGTGTGAGCTAAAGATAAAGAGATAAAAAAAAAAAAAAAAAAAAAAGAAAGAAGCTGATTTAAAGTCCAGGCTTCTGTTAGGCCTCTAAAAAACAGCAGGACGAACATCATCGGCATCCATTTTAATTCACAGAGAGTCATACTTAAGCTGCAACATATGTGAACTGAGCACGTATGAATGTGAGCTAAAGCGTGTTTATTATGTTCCTGCTGTGAGGACACCTGTTGGCCATATTCAGGACGTCACATCACATCACAACAGGCTCCAGTGTCACTTTTATTTCCTCACCGTAAATCTAACTCGGTTACACTATATTCTTGTTTTTCCCCTCCCTGTGCGGCCTTGAGCGACTTTTATCTTTCTTTTGTTGGGATGTTTACGGTGAGTGAGCGTAGACCAAAAAAAAAAGCCCCCTCGGTGAGTTTCAGGACGGATTCGACGCTAACCTCCTTCCGCCTCTCGGGCTGGTCGGTCATAGTTTTCAGCCAAGTTTGTGATCCCCTTGTGGCAATTCTCCCAAGTTATTGTTCCAGGAGTTGACCATTTCCAGCTTTTAAAATCTCCGAAACACCTTCTTAAACCTTTAAAAAAAATCAAGCCGGGCCTATTTGTTCTATTTCAAGGTAACTGGGTTGTTTTGAGGACATTCACCTGCGACCTGCCGTCCAAAACCAACACGTCGACTGTACAACAACCAGAGCGAGAGGGCCGTTTAAGTCCGCAGGCTTTTTTCAGACTTTGTTCCTTTTTATTTGTCAGACTTTTTTTTTTTTTTTGCTTTTTTTTGCAACTCCGGTGGATTTCGTCGGCAGGTTCTAAAGAGGCTGTCGGGTTCAGTTTGTGATCACGTGACGTCCGAGCAGACTAACCCTATTCTGACCTTGCCGACCCGGAGTGTCTTAGCCGGCTGCTTCTAAACCCTCCTGATCTGATTTAGCCAGCAGCAGCAGCAGCAGCAGCAGCAATAGTAGTAGTAGTAGCGGAGGCCTGATAAAGGGGGGGAATGGCAGGGGTGGTTGTGGACCCAAGAAACCTGGAGTGTCTCCGATGTTAGACACAGAAACCTGATCGTCATGGTAACACATGAAGCGCTTGTCAAACGCTTCCCATTTAAAGAAGTGGCATTATTGACAGTCAGCATTCCTGTGTGTTGCACAGACGTGGCTCTTCACCCTCGATACAGGGAAGGAAACTGAAGCCTTAGTTTCATGTCGTCTTGTCTCTGTTCTCCTCTGAACCGATGGAGCGTGATGCTGACGCTGTGCTCGTATGCAGTCCCCCTTAGTGTTTCTGTTTTCCAGTGGCGTCACCCTCGTTTGGCTCCCCTTGCTGATGTAATGGATGTCAGTGCTGCAATATCATCAACTTAAGGGGAAGGTTTTTCTAATTCATCTATGTCGATAAAACCCCCTCGTCTTTTCACTGGAAATGGAACTGTTCCCTTCTTCTTAATACGGCAGAGTCATTCTGTTGCTGTTGTTGTTGTCAGCTGGAGATTTTGCAGCAGTGACTGCAGTGTGAATCTGCAGTCTTATCTTTGGGCTCTTGCTGTCTTCATATACTAACACTGCTGGCTTTTATTTCTCCAAGAGAACATGTTTGATCTCTTTTTTTCGTTTGCATTTCAGTCCACAGATCACTTTACATTTATGATCCCCTCGCCTAGTTTCTGATAAATACTAAGTTAGTAGTATTCTTATTCAAGTATTTAGCAAGTTAAGCAAAAGTAAATGTTATCTGTGTTTACAGTTTTCCTCTGTGTTGACATTATTGCAATCCGCTGATTAAAAATACATTTTATTGTCTTCTTTATCATAATTTGCAGCTTCTTGGTTCACAGCAGACTGGAGTAGATCCTGAAATAAGTAACCCTTTGTAACATATGAGGAATTTATTGTGACCCCAAGAATTGAAATGGATTTGAATCATAAATTAAAGAAAGACGTGCACACAATCTAAGATCATACACCGGAATAAACGTCTAATTTCCCCGAAAAAGCTTGTAATGCACCTTTAAGAAAAAGCTAAAGACCCAGCTCTTTCATGAACAACTCAACACTTAATGACAATGGTTTTGTTTAATATTGACGATTTTAGGATGGTTTTGATGCTAATTAGAAATTTGAAGAACATCTGTCGATTGTGTGCTTTGCCTCTTTGCGCTTCCTGTCAGCACCTGTGTGTCCGATCAGATTTAAAGCTCAAGTAATGGATAAAAGCATCTGCTAAATGAATTGTAGAATAATTTGTTGTATAAACCAAATATTTATTCAGGTTAACTTGAAGTGAGTAAAGTAAATTAAACCTGAATAATCCATTATAGAATTACAACGGCATCCAGAGATCAGAAAGGCCCGTTAAGATAAGAACTGAAAATAGTTATCTCCCTCCCTCTGTCTCCTGAGAAATCTGAGCAGAACAGGTTGTCCAGTCCCGTCTGTTACAGATTTATTATTGTTACGCCTCCACAGCAGACGGACTCAAACCCTCCCAGCTGCTGAATGCACGAGGTCGACATGCTCTGGAAACAATCCCTAATATCTTAAGTCTACAACTCCTCTGGCCTCACTTTATATCCAGGTACTCAGCTTTCCTTTCCGCTCAACACACTTCTGGTAAAGACTTAAAGTCGGAGCTTGCCCGACATCAATCAGCCTGAACGGCAGGATTAAGAAATCAAATCTAGTTTTGACATTTCTTTCCAATAAAGGATCAAGATGGATAAAATCGACCATGATGCTTAAAGTCAAAGTAGTTTGCTTGAATATCTGTTTAAGTGTGAGCATCTGCAGGTTGGTAAACGATGTAGCTTGTTCCGCTTTGTGCCATTATATGTCAGTCCCCCTTAAAGAATAAACAGCCCCTTCAAATTCTTTGAGCCCCTTTCAACGAGGTGCAAACATTCCTTTTCTTTGCTGTGTCACACTAGTTAGCAGCAAAATGTCATGCTCACCACATTGTTGACGCTGCTTTGACCGCTCAGTAACACCCTTGTCTACGTTGAAGAGAACTTTCTACAGTATTTAAAATATATCTAAAAGCTTAGGTACACGTTGGCGCATATGAGGAAAGCATTTCAGGGTACTTTACCAAAACTTGGCTTTGGAACTTCCTTTTTGGTCATACTCAACATCTGAAGTCAGAAAACCAGATGGTAGTTGCAAAGCTTGATCCAAAGGCAGCTGGACTTGGTTAAAGACTTGCATTTCAAGATCTTCAACCAAGTCCAGTTGCCTTTGGATCAAGCTTTGAATAAACCATGACCTGGATAACTGAGAAGCTACACAAACAGATGGTAGTCCAACCGTGGCAAATTGAGAAATAGTTTCTGCTATTGCCAAATTTCCTAAAATGTAATGAAATGAATACAGCGGAGAGTGTTGTAAAATGGTCTGAAAATCAAAGTGAACCTTTGAATCGACATCATCTTTAACCGTTACAAACGTGTTGTATGTAGTGTTTACATTAGAACAGGTTGACCTGCTAAATCTAGCATGATTGTGTTGTCCCATTTGAAAACTGAGCATGCCGTGCTCCCATCCCGTGAAAGTTTGAAGAAGTTTGAACCTCCATGTTCAACTTGTCAAGTAATCCACTTATTTAAAAGGAAGAACCCAACTGCTGGTGGTTCAACAAAAACATCTGAGCTCATATCCAGTCACAAGACGTGTCATACTTTTATGGGTTGTAGTTGTTTGTGTAATAGCTCATCCTCTTGTGTGTTTGCATATTGTTCAGATTTAAGACTCAAAGGAAAGCCACGTCAAATACTCCCATTAAACACGACCCACAGCTCGTAATGTTACTGATCTCCTTTGTGTCGTCAGGTGTCCAGTGCCACTGTCGATTACATCAGAAAGGTCAAATCTTAAGTCCACTTCCATAAATAAAAATCAGCCCCCCGTATTGCTTTCGTTGAGTCAACACTCGAGTCACAAACCGAGACCGCCCCCGTACAGCCCAGACCAAAGCAGTCACTCTGAAGTCTAAATCTGACTCCACAGCAGCTTCCATAAGCTCTCACTTTCTCTTTCTCTGGACCGGATATTTATCTGTGCTTGGACAAGAGCCACTTTCTCCCGGTGGATTACAGAAAATCACACAGTTTGGAACTTCTCATCTTCCTTATCCAATTACACATCAAAAGCCGTGTTCCCATCCAATAAGCTGCACTTTCAATGGCCCGCACAGCTTCTTTATAAACTGAAGATGTTCATAATTTCTCAAAAACATGGTCTGATTTTTACCACTTCCATGTTGTATCTGTTCCTGATTCATTATTCGGTGGATAACATCGTGTAGCTCGTGTATTTTATGGTAGTGCCGCGTCGCTGTTATAGCAGTTGCTGTGTACTTACCGCTGAAAAAGAAGCAGATCCATCAGAGGGATTTTTTTTGTCCCCAATGAATGGGGCTTTGTTGTGTAGTCACGACCCTGCCCCAGTTATAGTGGTGCTCAGGAGATTAAAAATGTAGGGTTACGTATGTACTGTAGACTGGAATGTGTGTGTTTGCTCTGAACTCCTGTTATGATATTTAACAAAGTGAGAGACAGACATGAAGAGATCGATGTTGATATCCAGTTACAACTCACACAGCTGTGACATGATGCAGCGTGGGAAACATTTTTGGTTTCTGCACTCTGAATTTCCACTTTGGGAAGACTTCACTGTCATTTATCGGTTTATTTTTGTTCTAAAGTAAATACGTCTCCAAGCCTAAATATGTACTAAAGTGAAATCATGTTTTTTTTTTCTCAAAGTTTGTAGTCTGTTCATCTCCCTTCTCCTTTCTTTGGGGGGCTGGGGTGGGGCATTTTTACCTTACCAATGTACTTTGGGTCGGTCGAGTGTGGCTGACGTTAGCATTGCTCGCACCATTGCTTTACATCCAGGTAGTAGAGATGGGAGTGCAGGCCCGTTAACCCAAGCTTCAGCCAGTCTATGGATGGGTTGCAGTTTTTGCACAACTGACTAAACTTGCACGCCCCTGTTATCTTCCCTCTGAAACATCCTCTGCTGCGACCGACTCTTTTCGATTGGATGCTGCAGCAGCGACTCGTCTGACTGATGTGTGTGTGTGTGTGTGTGTGTGTGTGTGTGACTGAATGAGGAGGGAGGTGGAGTTGGACTGAAACAAATTAACCATGTAACAACATTCCTGTAGGCTCAGCTCGATGCATCGCGCATACTAACACGGGAGGAAGTTTCTGAGTTTACCTTTGGGATTGTTTTCAAAGGACGAATCAATATCTGAGGGAGATAAAATAGTTTGGTGGAATAACGACCTTCAGTACATTTTCATTACTTTAACACCATGTGAAAAAACTTCTCAGCCGTTGTCTTACATAATTAAAATACAAGATTTGAT
>NC_083634.1:15765500-15780500 GCF_963584025.1 Labrus mixtus | reverse complement strand
ACATGTAGTGTATAAATCTCTGCAGCTGACTCTACCACTCCATGGAAGTGGTCTAGTTAGTCATGTGCACTCTGCAGGATCCACAGAGTTGGGTTCCCACACTCGAGTTCCCCTGTAAAGTCTGGAAGTGGCTTCAAAATGTGAATTCGGTGTGCAGCAGGAGGGATGAGAAGTTTGAGAAAGATTTGAAAGAAGCTGTTTTGAGTTGAGGTTTTAGAAATAGTTTTTTATTGCCTTCATTTCCATCATAAATCTGATTGATCTGCAGTCATGCTCTAAAGCTAAGTTGGTTAATTAGTAGATAGATCATTACTTGAAAATCCCCTGAAAGTGGAGTCATTTAATGAGAAACACATTTTTAAATTGTCATGATTTGATGCTGTTTTCTCTTTAAAGTCTCAGTGGAATAAACCTCATGTCTCTGTGTAACTGTGATTTACATGTCATGTGTTTCCCAGTGGATCAAAAATGTCTTTGTGTCATTTCTTCAACCCCGCCCCTCTTTCTTCTCTCCCCAGATCAAGACCATCCTGAGTGGATTCATTATCCGGGGCTACCTGGGGAAGTGGACCCTGATGATAAAGACCATCACCCTGGTTCTGGCCGTGGCGTCGGGTCTCAGTCTGGGGAAGGAGGGACCCCTGGTCCACGTGGCCTGCTGCTGTGGGAACATCTTCTCCTACCTCTTCCCCAAATACAGCAAGAACGAGGCCAAGAAACGAGAGGTGAGAGAGGAGGGAGAGAGCCCTGTTAACCCTTTAGGGGATATCTTAGAAGACACTTAAATCTGCATGATTTACCCTTCTCTCAGTTAGTTTAGTATTATGGCAGTAGTCATTAACCGGAGCTTCAGGTGATTGGTTGGTGGCTGAGTTACAGTTTAGACAACATTAAACCACGGCTGCTTCCTACAGTATAAAAGATATGAAGGATGAGGACCTACGACTGTATAAAACATGGACGCATTCTCAGTGATGTCACTCATTGGTTTCTAAAGGTCCCTTTTGAAGCCTAACGATGGCGGTCACCGTATTTATAATGTTGTCCAAAACTAACTTACAGTCAACCTAGAAACAGGCAAAGAGGCGGGACTTACAACACGTCCACCTGTCAATCAACTCAGCAAAGCCCCTAATTATGCAAAACTCTCGGCTTTCATAGAATCAAAGCGGATTTAAAAGTTCAACCCCCGTACAATGTGTGCCAATAAAAAACAAGATCTATGGAGTTGTTTTTGAACGGAGTTGAAGCGTCTTAAGATGCAGAGCTTTGACTTCATTTTAAGGCTGAAGCTGAGGATGGTTGTTTTGTTCCCTCAGGTTCTCTCGGCTGCCTCGGCCGCCGGAGTCTCCGTTGCTTTTGGAGCGCCGATCGGAGGCGTTCTCTTCAGCCTGGAGGAGGTACAGTCACATGTTGTTTAACAAACTCCTAAGCTGAACAGAAATGACTTTCAAACCACAGCCAGTCTAAAAAAACAAAAAAAATATATTTTTTCTCCTCCAGGTGAGTTACTACTTCCCTCTGAAGACGCTGTGGCGCTCCTTCTTTGCCGCCCTGGTGGCCGCCTTCGTCCTGCGCTCCATCAACCCGTTCGGCAACAGCCGCTTGGTGCTCTTCTACGTGGAGTACCACACGCCCTGGTACCTGTTTGAGCTCATCCCCTTCATCCTGCTGGGAGTGTTCGGAGGACTCTGGGGCGCTTTCTTCATCAAAGCGAACATTGCGTGGTGCAGACGGCGCAAGTCGACGCGCTTCGGTAAGAACTTTGAATCATCGGTTGTTGTCAGCTGTTTCAATCCGGGTTTTAAATCTAGGAATGAAAAGGTAAGAAAGCGATACAGCTGTAACCTCTCCCCTCTCTCCCCTCTCTCTCTTTAGGAAAGTACCCGGTTTTGGAAGTGATCTTTGTGGCGGCCATCACCGCCGTGGTCGCGTTCCCGAACCCGTACACTCGTCAGAACACGAGCGAGCTGATCAAGGAGCTGTTCACAGACTGCGGCCCGCTGGAGTCCTCGCAGCTGTGTCAGTACCGCAGCCAGATGAACGGCAGCAAGGCCTTCTCCGACAACCCCAACAGACCGGCCGGGCCCGGAGTCTACGCCGCCATGTGGCAGCTGTGCCTGGCACTCATCTTCAAAATCATCATGACCATCTTCACCTTCGGACTCAAGGTGAAGCCTCGCTCTTTGTTTACCTGACAGAGCAGATTTCCCCCCCCCCCCCCCCCTCACTGTCTCAACATTTTCCGTTCGCCCCTCTAGGTTCCGTCAGGCTTGTTCATCCCCAGCATGGCCATCGGGGCGATCGCAGGGCGCATCGTCGGCATCGCCATGGAGCAGCTCGCCTACTATCACCACGACTGGTTCCTGTTCAAAGAGTGGTGCGAGGTGGGAGCCGACTGCATCACCCCGGGGCTCTACGCCATGGTGGGGGCCGCCGCCTGCCTGGGTGAGTCGGCAGGAAATGAATGGTCGACCATGTTGTTTGTTATGAAAGTTATCGATGCGGGCGACGTGATGGTGTGACACTTCGTTTTCTCTCTCTTCAGGCGGTGTGACCCGGATGACGGTCTCCCTGGTCGTCATCGTCTTCGAGCTGACCGGAGGATTGGAGTACATCGTCCCCCTCATGGCCGCCGTCATGACCAGCAAGTGGGTGGGCGACGCCTTCGGCCGCGAGGGGATCTACGAGGCTCACATCCGTCTGAACGGTTACCCCTTCTTGGACGCTAAGGAGGAGTTCACGCACACCACGCTGGCCCGGGAGGTGATGAGGCCGCGGCGCAGCGACCCGCCGCTAGCCGTGCTGACGCAGGACGACCTGACGGTGGAGGAGCTGCAGGCCACCATCAACGAGACCAGTTATAATGGTTTCCCCGTGATCGTGTCCAAGGAGTCCCAGAGGCTGGTGGGCTTAGCGCTGCGCAGGGACATCACCATCGCTATAGGTACGACCACGGCGCACGACTTCGCTCTCTCTCTTTCTAACGTTTACATCAATCCAATTTCTTTTTCTCGTTCTCTCCCGACAGAAAACGCCCGTCGAAAGCAGGAGGGCATCATGTTGAACTCTCGAGTCTACTTCACCCAGCATGCGCCCACCCTGCCGGCCGACAGCCCCCGGCCCCTCAAGCTGCGCTCCATCCTGGACATGAGCCCCTTCACCGTCACGGACCACACCCCCATGGAGATCGTGGTGGACATCTTCAGGAAGCTCGGTCTGCGTCAGTGTCTGGTCACTCACAACGGGTGAGTAGGAAACCCGATCTGCGTTCTGATTGTCTAACTGAGGTCGACACGTTGCACACGTACACGCGCTGGCTGGTGTTCTGCATGAGCTCTCTGATCCCTGGGTTTCCTTTTTTAATCTGCGTGGTCCGGTCTAACCGCTGTGCTGCACTCCCTTCACCCCCACCCCACCCCCTCACTGAGCAATAACGGTAGAGACTGAGCTACTGGAACTAACGGCTGCAACCACATAACAGCTATCAGGATGGGAAACGTAACGTGTGGATGTGACCAGGAGTATCTTTTTATGTTTAGAGAAATAAATGTTACACGCTCAGGAGTCCAGGTTCTACACCTTCAGGGGTTTTGCAGACGGCCCCCTGCTGGTGTGATCCTGTCATTGTTAACAGATTTTGCTTGAATACAGACGACGGATCTCAGTTTACTCTGACAGTAACTAGGAGTGGTGCAAGTGTTCCTTTTTTAGTCACTTCCCATTTTCTCAACAAATTTCATTTACGTTTTAGATGATCAGTCTTTGTTTTTGTTTTTTTTTTACCGTTAAGTCAAAAAATCTCATGAAAAGACCAAAAGGTGTCACAAGCTCATATGTGCCTCCTCAACAAGTGAACCTAAAAATCCTGTCATAGTTATAAAGATTATTTCATATTAGATTATTTCTAAAATCAGGAACTATTTTCTGTTGGATTAATACTCATTCTGTGTTTTAGAAAGTAGAGCCTGACCGATTAATCAGCCAGCCGATAATATCGGCCGATATTAGCTTATACACTGGGCTAATTTTATCTTAGATATGCGCTGATATTTCTCGATTTATTCACCAGTCAGATAGCATTTCATTTGAGATTCATTGTATCACACTAGCAGTTCTCTTTCACCAGCAGAGGGCGCTATGTGGATTACAACAAACATCATTACTCTCTACTGTCATACAGTGATGAACATACTTTCTTCATCTTTTCCACAAGTGTTATATAACTGAGGGATCAACACAATAAATGTGTATATTTATATCTCTCTAAACAAAGATCAAAGCGAGATATCGGCTGATTTATTGGTATCTGATTTTTTTCTCTTCCTAATATCGATATCGGCCCCTCGACCCGATATCGGGTCCTACTTCAAAGTATTTACAACAGCATGACGGGTTGAGTGGGATCGACTTAAAATAACAAAACTTTATATGTTTATTATCGTGATGTTAAAGGACAGGTTCAGTAGTTCCTGAATAACAACGGGGGATAATGTTTCTAAAATGTATGGTTGGTAATGTATCTTCATGCAGAGTGGAGACCTTTTTACATTTTCACTAAAAGTTACAATCGAAAGTTTGTTCAAATTTGAAACTTATTTCCACAAATCTGCAAAACAAAATGCAAATGAATTCAATTTTCTATTTTGTGAATATGAGTTTTGTTCTTCAAAAAGCAGCAGGTGGCGCTCCAGCTGTTAACTTAAGAACAGACGCGGAACAAGAAGGCATATAGTTAAACCTCAAAGTGCTATAGTTCCTGTGTTTTAAGTTTATTTATGTCACGTTTATGTCACAGTTTTCTTTCTGTTTGATCTCAGTTTGATTATTTTCCGTTTGAACCTGTTGTTTATGTTTTGTGCTGCTGTCTCTCTCTCTCTCTCTTTGTTGTTTTTTGTTGTTTTCATTTGTTTTGGACGTTTACCGAGTAACGGGTGTGTGTTTCAGGATTGTGTTGGGCATCATCACAAAGAAGAATATTTTAGAGCATCTGGAGGAGCTCAAGCAGCAAGAGGAGCCCCTGGTGACTAGCCCCGCCCCTTTACACATTTGACCCCCCCTCCCTTACTTTCACACCTGTCTCTTAGGCTCCGCCTCTTTAGAGGGATGCATGAAACTTGGTGTGAGAAGCTGTTGACAGTTCCCGGCTAAACAAAAAAGCCTTCTTTTTCTCTTCTTCTTGCTCTTCCTGTCGGCTCTGTGTTGTTGTTGTTGTTGTTGGTTTTGGTTTGGATTCACCTTTAATGAAGAACTTCATCTGTAGATAGAAGATCTCTAACGTCATCTTCATGGCTGCAGTCGTTTAGAAAAGCTTTGTTTTGATGGTCCTGTAATGTTGGACCTCCATGGGAACTGTCACCCACATCAGTTTAGAGCCCCTTTCAGACATGACCGTCATCATGGAAATAATAAATAATAATAAATAGCACAAAGAGTACGATGTAGAGCTGCTCTTTAAAGTGTCTTGAGAAACGTTTGTTATGAAGTGGCGCTCTACAAATCTAGATTGATTGATGGATGGAAATGTGCGCTAAACATTTTGACAGAGTCTCTGGTGGACTCTTACTTTGAAAGGGCTCGCTAACACATTATTTCCTACTAGGTCAAGCTGATGTTATAACTAGAGTTAGTTTCTCTGATATGAAACTTTCATATTTCATATATAACATAGTCACTTGATGTTTTTTCCTGCAGCCGTTTCTCAGCTGCTGTTTGAGGTGATCTACTCGATTGACTCCAGATCTGTAAGAATTTAGCAAAAAGGCCAAAAACAGAGAAAAAGAAATAAAAGCAGGTTGACAAAATCAGAAAAATCTACAGCAAAAAAAAGAAGCGGCCTTTTGAGAATCCAAAAAGGTGTCTCGCTCTACGTTTCTTTAAACACTGTAAAGAAATAAAAGTTGAATCATCAGGATTATTACACAAAACACTGAGGTTCAAATAAGACTTAAATCAACAACAAATATATATCTGCTGATGGAATCACAAGCAAACCCATCTGAATGTCATCAAATCAACAGATTGATGTTTTCTAGAGACGTTTTCAGGACTTAACACAACAATGAAATGTTATATTTACAACAGAGCATACTAAAATTCGGAGTAATCCTGGAAGAGATGGGGAGTGCTCCACGTTCCCTTTATAACGGATGTTTGAGGCGAGAACCTTTGACGATACTGAAAAGTGAATTCGGTGCGTTCTCTTGGTCTTTCTTTTAAATTAAGAGCTTTACAGGTTTGATTTATAGACAAACACTCAAAATCTGATTGGCTCTTATTGATCCAATGATCCACTGTGTGTCACAAAAACATAACTACATCATCTGCATACAGCCAGCAGTGTTTCTGTTTCCATGTCTGAAAGGGGCTCAGTAGATTCTTCCCTGTTCATCCACACTGTAGCTTGACGTAGCATTAGCAGCATCATGCTAACTCCTGAATCACATGTTTATCTCTGATCTTCTGATTGATTGTAACTCACTAGCTAAGATGTTTTTTAGTCACTTCGTGTTATATATATGAACAGTCAGAGAGTTACTCGTAGAAAATCATCCTTCAGCATGTTGTGCAGTCACGTAACCATGACGACAGTTGTGTTTCCACATCTTCCTCTCAAACATCAGTCATCTCATTTAAACGTCTTCTACCTTCATTAATGACTGATTTATCTTCTTTTTCTTTTTTTTTACCCCTACCCTCTCGAACCCACCGTTTTCCGCTTGGTCTCCACAGTTTGACGACATCTGACCCCTCGCCGTAACAAGCACTTGGCGAGTAGTTTGGCCGCCTTTGGGAAAAGCGGCTCTCTGTGGTTGTGATGGTTTTTTTGGAGGGTGGTGTTAGTTAGAAGACGATTCCTGTAGTGACTCTTTCCCGTCTCTCCGCTCGTGCTGTAGTCGCAGTGATTGCTGTGTTGGCGTGACGTTGTTGTGTTGCCTGTAGTCAGCTGGTTAGCGTGTGGTGATGAAATAACCTCGATGACATATTTACTAAACCTGTGCTTTTAACCTGCCCATGCTTCCTCTCAGACAGCTGTGTCCCGTCATCTTTACAAGACAAGAAAACAGGCTTAATCTGTTCCCCTCCCACTCTGCGAGGAATTATATGTTTTAGTTATCCGTCATATTTTTGTGCGTTTTGAAAGTGTAGTGAGCCAACTGGATGATGGACAGCTATCACCTTCCAGTCACACCTCCACGCTTCGTCGCTAGGCAACGTGCCCAGATGCGACGCGACAAGTAGCCTATAGAAAAACTGTTAGGTGTTTATAAGATAAGATGATCCTTTATTTATCCCACAACGGGGAAATTTACATTGTTACAGCAGCAAAGAGACAAAAAGTGAACACAGTACAATTTAAATTAAAAAAATAAAAATTAAGAATGTACAAAAAAATAGATTTAAAAAATAAAAAATAATCAGCTATTTGACAAAAGTGTAGTCTGTAATATTCAGTGTAACACAGACATGCACACAGCAATAATATAACATTGTGTGTTTTGTGATCGACTGGGAGCAGGTTTGGTTAAACGTGCTTGGGGAAACGGTGATACACATTTAACAACGAACATTATTTAACATTTTCTTTTTAATAATACAGGTTGTTTGCTACGCTAATGCACACACCGTTGCTTTCTCTTACAGCGTTTTCTAATTTAAAGCATTCGTACCTTTTTTTTTCTGACGGTAGTTTGGTCGTCCCGGGAAACGAACCAGACTTTAGCTGAATTAATGTTTGCGTCTTCAAAAACAGATCTAAATTTAGGTTCTAGTTGACATTTCTAAGAAGTATTACGACTTAAATATGTTGATTTTTTTTAAAATGTGGAACAGAGCCGGACACAGCTGTCTTACAGTAGCCCCGCCCCCCCCCCCGACTCCTCACACCTCCAGATCAAGGCTACCTGGTTCCTCCGAGTCTCTACAACTTTGTCTTTTTATATTTCACTGGTTTCAGAATGAAGAAGACAAGTTGTAGATCAGTCAGCTCGGCTGTCGGGGATTCAGGATCTGATCTGTGACGTCTCCTGCTGCTCTGTAGCTGTAGTTCCCCCCCCCCGACTCCTCCTCACACCTGGCTTCAAATGTTTCTTTCACTCACTCTGCTCACATGTTCTCCACCTCTCCAGGGTTCAAATGAAGCTGAACGTCTAACCCAGGGACCCAGCTCTCCTCTCTCCTCTCTGTAGCTCTCCTTTAGTCCTCTGATGCTTCTCTTCACCCGACCTCAGACAAACACTCATGGCTGATTTCAAGAGCACGCGTATCAAAATATCAACACTGAGATTTCAAAATGACAGAATCAAGAACATTTAGTTTGTGATGTTTTCTTGAGTCAGCAGGAAAACTGTCGACTGACTGAATATTTCACAGCTTGATAAAAAGTCTGATCCAGTCATGAGTCTTCTTTAAAGAAGAGGAGGAGGAGGAGGAGGAGGAGGCTTTTTCACAGGAGTCAGAAATATCTTAAAACAAAGGGAAGGGGGGAGTTGATCATGTTTTAATGATTTTACATAGAAGAAAAGATTAAGATTGTTTTAAAGTGCAACATTCTGCTAAAGAAAAAAGTTATGAACTAATATAGGACAGGTTTGTAGTTCATATGAGCAGGTGTCATAAATCACAGAATTAACCTCACTCTGCTATGTTGTGATAAAAAGAACAATCGTTACATCACAGCTCCTTTAAAACATTTCTTAATGGTTAGAAACAAACATGTAAAAGACATAGAATGCAAAGACAGTTCAAACATTTTCTCTTTAACTGTCTTATAATGCTTGTTGGTTTTCATACTATTTTTATAACTTTAACCCTTTCAAAACACAGCTAGGCTAATGCTAAGATGCTACATGACACAGCAACATTTCCCGTTTGGTTTCTCCCAAAGAGACGTAGCTTCATTCATCCAGAAGTCAAAGAACTTTACTCACGTTAAACTACAAATGAACTGAAGAGGAAAAGAATCAAAGACTAATAAATATGTAGGAGCTTGTTGAAGAAATGATGAGACAGTACGAGGTTCAGTTTCTGCTTTAGAAAAATAGACTTTAATACATATATATTAATATAATAATATTGTATTGTTACGTTTGTTTACTGACTCCTTAGTGGCATTCAGGTGCAAAATAAATAAACAGAAGGAGAAAAGAGATTCTGATTTATAATAATGAATCAAATGAGGTCATCCTTTCAAAATAAAAGTCTTACATGGTTTCTGACTCCTGCGATGAGGAGGACGTCCTCTCCTCTTTCTTCGAGGTTCTGATGTTTCTTCTTCTTCTTCACGTCTCCTTCCTTGTAGGATCCAGTTTTTTTTCCTTTCTCATGGCTCATTTTGTAGAGATAACTCAAAACAACCGGGCGCAGAGCCTGAAATGACACCCTGCTTCCTGGGTGCTGTTTCAGATCTGCTTCTCTTTTTTTTCTGCTCTGGTTGCTCCTTCTTCTTCTCCTCCTCCTGCTGACTTTTTCTTCCTCAGGGACTCCTGTTTTTGTTGGCTCGTCAATCAACATCCATTTTTTAATTTTATTCATCAAACAAAAAAAAAACAAATTCATGCACTTTGAATTTCAAATAAAGTATCCAATCAGATAAATCATGACTTCAAACTGAACCTGCCAACGAAAACACGCAACTCAGTTCTCTCCCTTTGCTCCAGCAGCCCCCTCCCTCACTCATCTAAACCTCTTCTGTGTCTCTCCCTTTCTTCCCTCCTCTTTGTCTCCCCCTGCAGGCGGCTTCTTGGTATTATCACAAAAAAAGACATCCTCCGTCACATGGCTCAAATGGCAAACAAAGACCCCGAGTCCATCATGTTCAACTGATCCGCTCCTTCCAGGATGGCCGGGGGGGAGGAGGAGGAGGAGGAGGAGGAGGGGGAGGTCACGATGAAGAGGAGGACGAGGTGGTGTGCCTCCTGGACGGCTCCGACCTCTGACACTCGGACCTTTTTTTTTTTTTCTTTTAGTTTGAAGCTTTGTAGACCCTGAACCTTGCCGACTGAGAGACTTACCTCCCGTGAGACGGAAAGACTTGATAAAAAAAACAAAACAACACTTTATTATCATTCTGGCTGCTGAGGACACCCGGGGGGGTCACACACATGAGGAATGCACTTTTTACCTAAACACACACACTCGAGAAAATCACACAAAATACACTTTTGCACTCACTGAATCCTCGAACATGCATGCTCTCTCTCAACACACACACACAATCTGTACAGACACACACACATTTTTGCACTCTTCATGTGCCTCGCCCTATGTCTGCTCTCTCCGCTGAGGTCATGGTAGACATCACCTGGCTGGGGGTGGGGGGGGGGGAGGGTCAAAGGTCAGAATGAACCGCTGATGAAGGACGCGATGAGGGACCTTAAACTTCCAGGCTTTCGCTTACAAGAAAAACTTTCCTTAAACCCACAAAAAACAAAACCCAGCACACAGACACACACCTGACCTGTCCGTCCTGCAGAGAAATACATTGTTTACCTGTGAATTCAGTGTGTGTGTGTGTGTGTGTGTGTGTCCCTCGCGTTACTACATTCCAGCCAGGTTACCATGGCAACTGAGAGGAAGTGCAACTGCTACTCTACAAAAAAAAAGGCTGCAGCATCTCATGACCGCATGGCACACGTTAGTCTAAATGAAATGGCTGTAACGTGTGTGTGTGTGTGTGTGTAAGAGGGAAGTAGACACATACATGGGTACTTTATTTCAAAAACAAACATTTTCTGAACCCTTTCAGATGGAAAATGTGGGGAAATGTACGACCTGAGTGAGAGTGCGTTTTCATTTCTGAGCCAGCTTGAGCTGTGTGAGCGTGTGAGCGTGTGTGTGTGTGTGTGTGTGTGTGTGTGTGTGTGTGTGTGTGTGTGTGTGTGTGTGTGTGTGTGTGTGTGTGTGTGTGTGTGTGTGTGTGTGTGTGTGTGTGTGTGTGTGTGTGTGTGTGTGTGTGTGTGTGTGTGTGTGTGTGTGTGTGTGTGTGTGTGTGTGTGTGTGTGTGTGTGTGTGTGTGAGCGTGTGTGTGTGCGTCACTGCCGTCAGTTCATTCATAGAGAAAGAAGGTAGTGTGTACTTGAAACAAGAAGAAATAAGGAAAAACTGTTATCTTTTTGTTTGTCGTTACTTTAAAATAAATGTATTACATTTCATTTTTTTCTTTCAAAATAACTGGAAATCTTCAAAGTTCAAAATGATCTGATGGTGTTTTTTCTTTATGTTCTGAAATCTTTTGGAATAATAATGTTATATATATAATATAATATGATCTCTGCTGTAAACCCTTCTTTCACAAACTGTTTAACACTCCATCAATCTTTGAAGCAGGAAAATGATATAAACAAAAGAAAAGATCACAGCATTTCAAAACGAACACACCTTGAATTAAAAAATGAAATTAAAGCCAATTATTACTTCAAACATTAAAAAAATGTTTGATTGTATTAAGTCATGGACAAATAATCACAATGAACATCTCTCGTTTAGTAACACAAACATATTAAAAAACAATCTCCACTAAAGGTTTAGTAGAGAACAATCAGTTCTGAATACACTGATAACGATGGAGAGTTACAACCTTTTGAAATAACACGTAACACGTTCTTTTCCTTGCTGCGTTGTTTCCCAAACGTGGAACCTATCGCGGGATAATAATGTGGAATAGCAATTAGCTTCTCGGCTAGTTAGCTAGTTATAAAACATGGACGTAGGCTCAGTGACATCACCAGTTGTTCTCTGAGGTGGACTTTGAAGCCCATTGATGGCGGTTGCCATATTGGATATGATGTCTCAAACATAGTAACAGAGCTGGAGCTGAGCCGTAAGCCTCCTGACAAACAGCGCGCCAGCCCCTCAGGAAGATCAGCCACGCCCCTCAGGAAGATCAGCCACGCCCCCTTTTCTGTGAATAATTATTTGTTTCATCATCAAAACAGATCAATTGTTAAAAGAATTCACTCCCTGTGAAGTGTGCCGATAGAGAAATGAGCCTGCTGTATTTCTGCTGTAAAACATGGGCATTTTTTGAATGGGTGTGTATGTGACTTCCAGAGCTTCTGCAGCCAGCCTCAAGTGGTGACAGGAGGAACTGCAAGCTTTTTCACTTCAGCATTGGCTTCATTTTTCGACACCGCAGGTTGCCCGCGTGGTATGGAATATTGAAGTTAGCCGACACTAACTTGTTGTGAATAAAGTGGAAAAACAGTCTCGGTTGTTCAAAGTGACTTGATTTCTAAATTCAGAACTTTTTTTACACACAGAGAAATCTGTGATCTTAAACCCGTCTCACGTGAGATAAGTCGCTAAACTGTGGGTCATAAAAGACACCTCGCTAAAACTAAAACATGAGATCACAGAGAAGTCAGGTTCTCGTGCTAAGATATCTCGTAAATGTTTATTGAGCAGTTGTGTCCTGTTAATCACGTCATAACACTTCTGCTAAGTACCTGGAATAATTCTTACTAGTAATTATTATTATTGAGGTTTTTTTAATCCAGAAATACAAAAAAAGGAACACTTGAAACTCCCGCTCTCTGCCCCCATAACATCAACGTTTTGGTCCTTTAAGAGCAAGAGGAAGGGAAAACAAATGACTGATAGACCGTAGACAAACAATAGCACCTTACCTGTTGAGTGGCGGCAGTGTGTGTGTGAGTGTGTGTGAGTGTGTGTGAGTGTGTGTGTGTGTTCGGTGTGTGTGTGTGTGTGAGTGAGGTCGGGTTCATCCTGTGTACTTGTGTCGTTGCAGTGACTGCTCCTGCAGGGCGTCGTCTGTGTTAACAGTGATGTTGCCTAACATTTTGTTTCATACTGATCTTGATGTTTTTGTTTTTTATTTATGGCTAGTGTCGATAGAGTTGTGCATTATTATGAAGAACTTTTACGTATGATTACATGATTGTTTGATTGTACATTTAAAAAAACAAAATATGTAAAGATTAAATTTTGTTTTAATTAAAAAGAGAAAAAGATTCGAGTTGCACAGCGGGGGGTCGTGGTGTTTCATTTCTCCACAGCTTTCTGGATTCTTTGACTTTTACTCATTTTGACTTCGACTACAGGTTGTCTCCTTTTTAATACACCACAATAAACATGTTTTATTAGAGACTTAAAAAGTTTGGGAAGGTGCTAATGTTATTTTGACATTTTCAAATCTGCCTCTTGGAGGTTCCTCAACTTAACAGCCAATCAATGATTCTGCTTTTCTCTCAAACCAAAAAGTCACATTTCAGATTTCTAAAAAAAAAACAGCACAACTATGTATAATTCAATCATCCTAAAAGTTTCACTATACAATGAAAACCTTTAGACTTCCACGTCTGAGAACACGACTTCTGCCTTTTAGACTTTGAGGCGATTAATCGACCAGCCGATGATATCTTATCCAGTGACTGTTGGTATCGGCTAATTTGATCAACGTAATGTGCAGATATTACTCGATTTATTCACCAGTCAAATAGCATTTCATTTGATTTCTTTGTATTACACTAGCAGCTCTCTTTCACCAGCAGAGGGCGCTATGTGGATTACAACAAACATCATCACCCTCCAGAGTGTCAAGTGCATGCTCAGTTACTCTCCAGTAGAGTGACCATCTTGTCTTCATTATATATCTTTTCCACAAGTGTTTGATAACTGCACTTGAGGGATCAACTCTCAGCCCCAAAAAGATGTATATCAGTCGGGACCTAGTCTTTTTTTAAACTTGTTTCTCATTCCATTGCTGCTAGTTTCCATTTCATTGTGTTGTCCACATCACTTCCATCCTGTTTGAAGAGGGAGATCTTCACATTAAGGAAGAAAAGACTAAATGTCACAGTAAATCAAACAGCATTCCTGTGATGTCAAATATGAAAAATGAAAACAGCTCCGCAGCTGAAAACACAAGACAGAAAGTCTAAAAAAAAAACTCCTGACTACATAACACCTTTTGTGCTCCTTGTGTTCTCATCGCTGCCTCTCTGTTAGTGGTCTCTGTGCTCAACAGTGCAGCTTCTGTGTACATCATCATCATCATAACAGTGGCCTAACTGTGAGCACCCGGGGGTGGGAGTGGAGTGAACTAGGAGAGATTTTCAGGCCCGAGTTTCTCGCCGCTTCCCAAACAGAGCAGCCTTTGTGTGACGTCTCTTCAGTGTTTAGAAGTAGTCCATTCAGTCTGTCAGTGTACTGTTACAGGACATCTATCATTCATGCTGTCGTCCCTCAACAACCCGACACTTTCATTATTTTTATTCACCTTCTGTCTCTCGTCAGCCTGTGCATGAAAAACACCAAATTCTACTCGAGGTTTACAAAGACAGATCATGTTAAAGATGTAATCCAAAAAAATACTCTCTAAACTTCAGCCTGGAGGTAATATTTGTTTTGTTTCAAATATATGACAGGTGATTTTATTATTTGGAGCTTTTCTCTGGATGTAAAAAACATTTAAAAAAGGTTTTATGAATCAGTTTGTACAGCTGGTGGAATTTAAATTTCAAGTAAATAGCTTAAGTTGTCCAAAATAATGCCAAAGAACATATTATTTTAAACATGTAAACATGTCCATCAATACAAAATAGAACCACTAACAAGAATTATGTAAGAGCTAAAGATGGTTTCTAAAGTTAAACCTCAAAAGGAAAAGGATAAATGAAGTAGTGTTAGTCGTATTAGAGTTAGTCTAAAAGCTTTGTGGGAGTAGAAAGAATCCTGAGCAGGTTAAAGAGTGTGTGAAACAAAAAGACCAAAGCGTGAGAACGTTTTTTTTTTTTTTTTTATGTCTTTATACACAGCACTTCCATTTTATTACACTACCAAAAAGAGGCATCTCAAGAGCACCAGCAGAAGCAGAACAGCATCCAGTTAATCCTCCACTCACACTGGACCGTTAGCCAAGCGAAAAGGAAGAAAGACAAGAGTCCTTTTTTTTTTTTTTTTTTTTTTAAGTCCCAGAGAAAGATGTCAAGACATCTCCCTCCACCGTCCTCTCTCACATGCAGCAGAAACACGACTTTA
>NC_083634.1:15750500-15763000 GCF_963584025.1 Labrus mixtus | reverse complement strand
TTGTTAGTCAAAGCTAGTTAGCAATATAAATTTTTCTCTCTCTGGTATGAGGCAGAGATGATCGATTCAACTTTTTCAGGTCAGAAACCGATCCAGTACCTGGGCTGCTGATTCAGAGCCAATCTGATACCGGGTTTAAATTAGTAACCTGAGACTGGAAACCATTTGTCTATCAGGTTTTCTTAAAGGTTTTATATGTGATTTTTCACACTTAAATATAATAGAAATCAAGTATATCCTCTGAAAATAACTCTGTGAGTCATGACTGTCTACAATGGGTGTAACACCCGAGTCCCACTGTCTGTGATGTTTTCAGAGTTTTCAGAGTCCTATCTTCACTTTGTTTACATCGCCAGGACGGCCGGCTGACTCCTCCCCTCACGTATAAAAGTTGTTTAATTGAGGGACTAGAGAAAAGAAGAACAACATACTGTACTCACTGCTTAACTGTGTCTCTAGATCACGCTCATTTCAGGTAAATTTACATGCAGTGTGAAGATACGAGCATAATAAAGATCGCTAGCATTAGCATGCTAACCCACAATGCAGCGCGAGTTGTTTTGGTTTCATGCTGGTGCTCAAGGAGCGACATCTGCTGGATCAATATAAAGCCTTTAAGTATGTAAAAGAACTTTAAATAAGTAAATACACACAGTCTGACCCCACAGTGAGGCTCTCTCACATCCATTAACTTTGTCTTTAGAAATGATTTACTGAACCAGGGTCTCAAATGTTTCTTTCAAAACATCCCGAGGGAAAGCTTCGTTTCATTTCGTCCGACTTCTTCTCTTTCTTTGTTGTTGTTGTTGTTTTTATGCACTTTGGTCAGCTGAGGCTGTTTTAACCGTGCAACACGAATAAACGTGACGTGTTTGAAGTTGTCGCCCTCCAAAAACGCGAGCTGTGCAGAAACAGCTCGTAGTCCTCGAAGTTGTTGGCGTAACGAGCGTGAGATACATCAGGACTGCTCAGACCTTTGTTGTTAGCATCCTCCGTGCTTCCGCTAACACGGAATAACGTAGAAATGGGTTGTATAGATTGACCTCGAGGATCAGCTACATGGATCGGCCCATTGTCACCGACACTCCATCTAGCTATTTGAGTCAGGACTGGACCGACATCCAGGACGGGTGCCATCTCTAGTATCAGACTCAGTATCTACAGAAGTCTAGATATTGTGAATAGTGCTGGGAAAGACAAAAAGGATGTTTGGAAATCTCTAATTGAAAGAAGAATAAGGAAACAGTTTGTAGCGCCCTGGGTTTGTTTTCTTTTTCTGTTTACTACCTGCATGATGCTGTCATGTTATTTTACAGTCTTTGTCTTGGTCACATCCTGAAATTACAATTTTTAGGGGGATTCAACCATATCATCATTAATAACTGAAGCTCATGAATAGATGGAAATGAAAAGCTAAATAGTTTGACTTGATGGTTTCCCTTACAAATCCATCCTTCAAATCTTTGTGGACACAGAACACACACACTGCAATTAAAAAGCGAGAAAGTAAAGACTCCTCTGCGCCGCTGTGAACATGTTTTTCACTGACACATCATAACACATTCAATTCTCAGTTTGACCACCGACTCCCTCCGAGGTCAAACTCTAAACCCTGACAATCCTCTTACTGCTCCAGCCTGTGTGCTGCACGAATCCAGACTGTTCTGCAGCATCACTGCAGCCCCCCCCCCCCCCGCCCCCCGCCTGCTGCTCTCCAACAGGAACTCGCTTACTCAGGTTTTACTTCTACGCTGCTCTATTTCTATTTTATAGAGCCTGACAGCGGAGAACACCGTCTTGACTCACAGATTTATAAAATTATGAAAAACAAAAAAACAAAAAAAAGGA
This sequence comes from Labrus mixtus, assembly GCF_963584025.1. Taxonomy (NCBI): domain Eukaryota; kingdom Metazoa; phylum Chordata; class Actinopteri; order Labriformes; family Labridae; genus Labrus; species Labrus mixtus. Next base: position 15,761,152 of record NC_083634.1, on the reverse strand, counting down.
CTTTTGCAGCTATTTGTCAATGCACGTCGTGAAAGCTGCAGCTGTGGTCTCGTATCTGAGCCACCATCTGTGCCTCTCTCAAAGCCGTTCACCACTTTTCTATTCAGTACGTTCCAGCAGGATGTGTGTTGCGTCGGTGTGACCAAGGAGTCGGCGGTTTTAAAGGAGACCTGGTTTTAATCTGTCCCGAGTGAAAGCAGGCTGTAAAGCAGCAGCAGCAGCAGCAGCGACTTTAACGTCCCTGCCGTGCCTTCAATATTCAAATATGTGGCGTGACCGCTCTGCATGCTGAGGTTTGTGTATTCAAAAGAGCAAGCTTTTATTTACATGTTAGAGCTGTTGGGTCAGACATGGACTGTCCTCACATGATTTCAAGAGATGTTCATATTTCTACTGTCATTAGTTATCATTTTACTATTTGATTTTAAGGACAAATCCAAACATGACTGTGTAGTTAAGTATTCTTAAAGGTCGAGTTAAACCAGTAGTACACAATTTTCTCAGCTGGCAGCCGCAGTAAAGTCACAGCATCAGATTATGAAGCTGCTCCGAGAGCTCGGGCACCCACAGGATTTACTCGTTCTTTTTCTACATGTTTTTTTTTCCGACAGCTCCCGTGGGTCTCACCCTGCAGTGTTTCCATTCACTTTGTAAACCAGTTGAATAACTTCATTCATCAAAACAAGCGACAATAACTGCTCCTCAGGGAGTAAGACATTAAGCACTACAGCTCGTCCCCTCTGGTTGTTTTGCTTTGTTTTATCGACCTTTTACAAGTTTATGACCGACTGACTGATGGATTGAAGCGGTCAAGTCACGGCTCTTTGCACGGTTCAAAGAAATAGTGTGACACTTCTTTGCTTTCTGGAGGAGAGTTAGATAAGAAGATGGAAACAGCAAAGTGAAAGCCAGCAGCTGATTGGCTTCACTTTCTTAAAGTTTACAAAGGTTTCACTTTTTATTCTTAAAGGTTTTCACTGCGTCTTAGAGCTGGTGGGTAGGACTTCATGTATTTGTTCAAAGGAGGAAAAAACGATTCTACTCGATTTCATTTCAACAAGCACAGCGTATTAAATAAATAGAATCCTTAACGCTGTGTGCCGAGCTGCCCCTTTAAGGGCAAAACGGGACGACCTTCACTCGTAAATCTCTCGTCTTAAGTCAAGCAGAGAATTTAAAATAACACGTCTGCTGCCTCCTACACTTCTGTGTATCCTCTGGAGGAGATGAATGGGCGGTCAGGAAACAAACGAAGCCCCGGCAGACAGTAAATTCCTCGCCCATCCGCCTTTTCATGTCAGAGCAACGTTTTCTAATTTTAACCTCCTAAACCGAGTCATGTGATTAAAAACTGATGTGCTGCCCGATACTACAACAGAAGAGCAGGCGGAAGAAACCAGTGATAGTAACACTGCCCCTGTCTTATATTACACAACTACTGGGGGGGGGGGGGGGGGGGGGGGGGGGGTCTGTGATGCTCCTTCAAACACTCTTCTGGGGTTTTTGGGTCGTAAAAACAAAGCTGCCTGTTCTCTGCGTGCAAGTTTTAACAGGTCGGCTCAACAACAAAATTCTTCTCTCTACATTCCTAATATTCAGACGCGGTGGACGAGAACGGAAATCACAAGCACACGACTAGACTTTGTGAATGAGTGTGAATCTAACTGAGAGAACGCAAGTACTGCTACCAGACGACATTTGCATTAATCAAGAAGAGAATGCTCCCCAGGAACTCAAGGCCGTCATAATCCTCTTATTGGAACACTTGAAGGAACTGAAGTTTCAATCGTGCAGTTCACACTTCCATCATATCTATGGAGTATCCATGGCTTTTGAAAACTCTTAATTATAAGCTGCATGCTAGAACATCTGTGTACGCTTACGATACACCCTGAAATGTGATTATTGAGTATTGGGGATTATGCCAGACAGTCCCCCCCCCCCCTCCCCCCTAAAAAAAAAACCATCTGTTTCAGCTAAATGTGCTTGTGACAATAGCAAAGAGAAGACTGGTGCTAATTTAAAAATTATCTGTGATTTTTTTTATTTCATATTCTTCAGTGAATCTAAACTTGTGTGTATGATTGTCTGCTGAATGGCTGTATCACATTATCGTGATCATGGGCAACCCGTATCATATTGTGAGTTACACAGCGATTCCCTGCTGCTGTACTAAAAGCATCTTTATGTTCTTAGTCAAACATCCAGGTGGAGATTATTTCAACTAAACGACAGGACGGGATGGTATTCAAGCTCCGACAGACGCTTACTTTTAAATGTTTAAAACCCAGTCTAGTGGCCTACAAGTTCCACAACCATAAGGCGGGCTGACTTCCTGTACTGAACATTGAAACTGTACCTTTTGTCCTATCGGACATAGAGTAGAATCTAAACATTGGCTGTGATTGATTGGAGCTCTGTAGCTGACAGGCTGCACACACACACACACACACACACACACAAGGGGCTTCTGGTGTGCATTCAAATATCTGTGTCATCAAACATCTAAACAGCACAGACAGGCAGACTTTTCTTTTTTCAGATCACAACATCCTGCTGACTGTACACAGACAACAACCACTTCTGTTTTTGTTGTGACAACCAAACATGCTTTGCTAGAAGTGGAAGATCGTCTACATAATCTAGATAAGATTCAACCCACTAGATAAGAACTCTTTTACTCAACCTATCATATTAATAATAATACATGTTCAGTAGGTCAAAGGGGCCAGTTATTCATCTGTTTTTTGTTACACTGGATTAGTCTGGAGGGGGGGGGTGATGGGGGGATCAGACCATTTATTTATTGTTTTTCCAGGAAATGTTCTTTTGATCACATTAATTTGACAGTGGCAGATGTTTCATCTCTATTGAGCGTTAAGCTTCTCCTACTTAAAAGAATAAATAAAATGTAAAGGTCACATATCATCCTCCTTTTCAACCACTTTATCTTCTCTGAGGTCCCCGACACATGTCTGTGAAGCTTCTTGTTCTAAATCCACGCTGATCCTGTATTTGATCATGTCTATAAACCCCTCTATTTCAGCCCTGCTCAGAACAGGCTGTTTCTGTGTCTGTACCTTTAAATATGTAAATGAGCTGTGTCTGACCACGCCCCCTCTCTGGGAGGGCTTGGGTATACTCTGGTTTTCTCGCTCCATGTCCTACTTTTTACGGTGAGAAGGCAGACTCAGAGGTTCAGAACAAACACCTAGCTGTGGGAGTGTCACCCACCTGGGGGAGGGGCTACTGCCCTTTGTGATGTCATGAAGGGAAAATCTCCAAACGGCCTGTTTGAGCACACATTTTCTGCAAACTGGAGCAGGGAAAACACAGAGAGGATGGACTTTTCTCATGGTTGTGGGGTTTGTAGACAGACTAGGGACACATATTAGAGTTAGAGGAACATGGTGAAGAGTATTTTGTATAATATGTGACCTTTAAAAAAGTACGCCTCTCTGAAAATAAATAAAATGAAGTAGGATGCAGAACCGTTCATCCTTCGGTTGGAGTTTAATTATCACCACGCATACTGTTCACTCCACCTGGAAATATAACTGAGCAGGGCAACAATCTGCAAAGTACACACACTCGATTGTTTCCTTTCTTTCCAGCGGGGATAAGGTGGCTATTTCTATAAGCTGAACCCACATCTTCAAAAAGGCCTCCCAGCTAAAGCCCTACATTTTGAAATACTGTGCGTGAGTCATGTTAATCCAGACTAAACTGACTGTGGGGGAGTAGTTCGGGGGGGGGGGGGGGGGGGGGGGGGGGGGGGGGGGGGTGTGGAGGGGGGTAAGTGGCAAAACAACAAAATCAGGAAGTCTATCTTTGTATCTGGTTGTTCACAGTAATCAGGTTACAGAGCAGTTTCCCTCAGCACATTGTAAAGGCAGAGTTGCTGTTTCACACGTAGAACACCATGCAATACGTTTGAATATTGTTCACGCTGTTAAGCACATTTAAAAAGTCTGAGAAGTGTTCTGTCTTTGTTGCACCATGTTTGAGAGGACAGCCTGTACAGACTTACTTCCTCTTATTGAGAAATCCACTATTCACAGTAAACAAAAAAAAAACCTGACACCCCTCCAGATTTGCAGCTAATTAAATTCTAATTGAGTGACGTGCATGGCCAGTGACATAAAGAACAGGAGACCAGGTTTAAAGTGACAGTAACATATCTCTCACCGTAGCTCTCGGTGTCCAGGCGGTCTCCATGGGAGTTGAACCACTGAACGCTGGGGAACGGCTCTCCGGTGAGATTGCAATCAATCAGCGCGCAGCTCCCCTCCCGGGCAATTATCTGGCTAACTTTGGTGAATGCAGCGGGGACAAACCCGTAGTCTCTCAGAGTGCCGTTCCCTGTACTGTTTCCGTCTGCGTCAGGTGATAAGGCCCCGGCGGTGTGAGAGGCGACAAGGGACACCAGGAGCAGGAAAACGTATCCGCCTGCCCGGTGCATTTTCTCTGACTGTTGGTGCGACCCCAAAGCAGGAAGAGACTCCGTCATTCCTCCCGAGACTCCATCCAGCAGACTGGCTATCTCTTGACAGGACAAGTCAGTTTGGTTTTCAGCTGTGAGGCTTCAAGCGTCTCACTGAAAGACAAGAAAGTGGACGTCATGTATTAAGCAGATACAAAATAAAGCCGGGTGACGCTCGACCGCTGGAACAGACTGATAAGGAGTCTGAGTTTATAACTAATACAGGGCTGCAACTACGGATTAATTCATTCTTTATTATGCATTCGGCATCAGAAAAAAAATCAAATATGCCCCTCATAATTACTCAGACACTAAAAACTTTACATTTCTTTTTTTTTTTTTAAATGTTGGTCCAAATTTGAGACATTGAATCAATGATAATAAAAAAAACCGAGGAGCCTAGAACCAATTTGAAAAAGGATTAATTGTTTAATGCAGACAGTTGCTGAATGTCATCTACAAATCTTTTCATATGTGAAGATTTGTGGAAACATCACAGCAGGTGATAAACACAGCAGGTGAACACTTTGTTGTTTATTTCCTTGAAGGTGTTGCAGGACTGTTTGGACATCTTTTAGCTGAAATAGACTTTCATTCGGGGCAAAATCTCCCTAAGTCTTTAGTCGACCTCCCAAATAACTCCCGACAGATGGCTGCTTTCTTTTCACCAGTGATTTTGTTCCACTGTTAGCTCTCAAAGCAAAAAGCCAGGGAAGCCAAATCCTGCGAACAGCTAAAAAAAAATAAAAAAAATAAAAAAAAAAATATTTAAAAAAACAGCAATATAATAGTATAATGATGAAGAAAAACATATCTACATCTTGAAATACGTCGAAAAATATATTTTATAATGTCACATTTAGTCAACTGGCCTGTTATAAAAGCTCACACAAAGCCAACATAACGGAGCACAGCATGGGCTGCGTCTATCGCCTGGTTCGCTTCTCTGCCAAACGTCAAGCCTCCTAAGAGGACATTAAAGACACCTAGTGTGAATAATTAAACAAGTCGTTACATTACAGGTGGTCAATTGTATATATAAGTCGGATTTTCTACTTGCTAAATAGATTAAGTGCCCCCCCCCAGTAGTGCAGTTTTAACGCTACATGGAAAAAAACAAGGGCGTGGAACCCGGCTAAACCCTGGACCGCGGTTTTACATCACGGGACCCTTTTTAAAGAATTGAGTCACTGCAAAGTGTGTGTACACAGTTACATCCACTAAACGACAAAGCATTCACGTTTCGGTACCATATAACTGCGAAATACAAGCGGGGATATGAGTCTAAATCCCCGAATTTAACTAAGACCGAGTACCGCAGCACCGTTGCCTCCTCTGCGGGTCCAGCAAAGCGGCCGGCTCGGCGTCGACGTCAGCCGCTAAATGTTGACCTTAAAACCGAGAAAACATGTCACGTTTTTCCATTTTAAAGAGTCCGCTTTCACACTCACAGCATGGTCAGTCGTTTCCAGTGTTTTGAGTCGATGTGTTGATGTTATTATGTCGCTATTTCTCCGGCATCCCCATCCTCCTCCTCCTCCTGCTGCTCGTCCGCTGTATAGCCTCAAACAAGCAGCTGGTCTGTCTGCATGCAGGTTGGACTGGGAGGCTAGACCCGAACCCTAGACGACTTTCTTTCGTTCTGTAAGAGCAGATTTAGATCAATAAATGAATATATATGTTAAAAACATCGATATGGATGATGGTAACTGTTATTAAATAGTTATAACATGTCTACCAATGTGTATGTAAACACTCCAGAGGGGCCCATTGGGGACATTTTGAGGACTTGCATGGGCGGTTCTAGGCAGGGGCCAGCTTGGTCCCCCCACCCCCCCAAAAAAAAAAAAAAACATAGAGCAAGGTAATAAAACAATACATTTATGTTGATGATATTGCACTGATGCAAATCAAAAGGTGGACTCAACCACATATCTTAAATCAGTAGATTGGTCCACCCCTTCAAATCAACAACCATAAAAAGGAAGGCCAGTTCTATCCATTCTACTGCCGTGTGGGTCTCAACATTGTGAGACCCTTTAGAGCTGAACACTTGACGCTGACTCTAAACATCCACTCATGACGCTAGCTGCCAGCTCTGAAGCAACAACAATCATTTTGTTTTTTTAAGCTAGATCATCTTTTCTATTTTTGTCCTGGGTTGATTGTGCCTCTCTGACAAAACAACTGGCCCCAGCCTGGCCCCCTCAGTAAAAGTGGTCTAGAACTGCCACTGTTGAGGAGCCTACATTTACTTACCAAGCAGACATTTTAGATACACTATGAGAAACAGGCTTTTATAATTGTTGTTGTGCTTTACTCATCCTGATCCTGGGTTTTTAAACTGCATTTTTTTTTTTAGAATTTGAGTCCACAAGGGGCAGCACAAGCTTTAAAAAAAAAAAAGAAAAACACATAGGCCTAGAGCAGTGGTTCTCAACTGGTGGGTCGGGACCAGGTTGGGACCACAGATTGTAGGTCGGGGCCTAGAGGTGGGTCATGGAGCCATTTTCAGCGGGTCACCAATGTGTGCCTGGAAAAAAAACACTAGTGCAAACAAATCCAGACTTTGTTCAATTTCTTCAATCAATAAATCTGATTGGTCGGAAAATATCGGAAATTTGGGTCGCGATTTTCACTGAGGAGTTGATGTGCGGGTCCTGAGGCTAGATGAGATGAGATAAGATAATCCTTTATTTATCCCACAACGGGGAAATTTACATTGTTACAGCAGCAAAGAGCAAAGGTTGCAAACAAAAAAGTGAACACAGTACAATTTAAATAAAATAAAAATTAAGAATGTACAAAAAAATAGATTAAAAAAAAAAAAAATAGATCAGCTGAGCTGCAGTTTTGACAAAAATGTAGTCCGTAATATTCCATGTAACACAGACAGATGAGTGGAGAACCACCGACATAGAGGGTAGTTTTCCTTTAATTTTGACCCAAGTCCCTGGTCACCTGACAACTTTTAATCAAATCTTTACCCCCTTTTAGCTCTATTTTGGTCTCAACCAACTCATTATTGCTTATATCTGACTCTTATAGGCACTCCACTTTGCTACTGCTTCATTGTTTCATTAAAGTTCCTGATGTCCTTGTAAAAGATTGGTAAAGGATATCTTTGCAGTTCAAGTTTCAGAACGACAAAGAAGACAGATGTTCTAAATGAAGTTTGAATGCTTAAAATGGTTTCAACCACTTCAGAGATAAGAGACGCCAGTGTCAGAGGTCCAGAGCATCTCGTCTGTATCTGCAGACTTTCAGCTGTAGGTGGGTGGAAACGTTATTGATTCGACATGAACTCTGAGCCAGAAGACTAAACAGCATTTGTTCTGTGACGCTGACTTGGATGATGACTTCTTTTGAGATTGTGCTTGATTTAGTCGTCCCTTTTTATCTTTCCTTTTGTATATTTCAAGCAGCCTGGCCCTGACTCTCTGATGAGGGAGGACATGCAGCAGGGTCTGGTTTAGCATCCTATGTTTCCATCAACGCATGCTTTTAACTCTTCCACACTCAATGTAAAGTGAAGGTGCATTTCTTTTTGTGCTGCAGTTATTAGCATGTCTGCTTAAAGGACGTGGTTTAGTGTGGTGGATGTAGGAAACCGATGTATTCATAGTAAACCTATAAAATGTAATTATCACATAAAGTACATTTGTTGGACTTTACCAAAGAGTACATCCAGCGTTGTTTGTGCTGTTAATTCTAAAAGCCTGAGTTGATGACTGGCTGACCTTGAAGCATTGGATAAAGTTTGAAATAGACTCTCTGTGCCAAGGCTCCAGCAAACAGTCAATACTGGAGTCAATAATGCTCTATAGAAAACTATGGACATTTCAGGGAACGAGTGTGTGGCTGCCCTGAAACTGGTCGTATCTCTCCTGTGTTTAAAAGCTGAAATGAGTTATTTTTTAATTCTAGTTTTACATAAAACCTCGAGATAGACTCGTAAATATGATGCATTAGTGATATCTGTCAGAGTAGTCCCAGTAGACGGCCCACTTTAAACGCTTTTGAGGTAAACATGACACTTTCTATTTGTTCTTCTAATGCAAAGTCAGGACATCAGATGTGTTGGGGCACTTTGGTGTTATGTCTCCTCACTGTAAATAAGTAATGTAGCAAAAGCCTGAGTTTGAAGCCGCCCTTTTGACCCCAGTTGTCCTGTATGGATGATTGTCTCAGCTTTGCACAAACACTATTTGCTGCATATTATCACAGCAGGGGGGGGGGGGGGGGGGGGAGTCTGTACAAAGAAGAAGAAAACAGAAAAACAGAAAGAGTTATGTTATCAGCAGGTGCCGTCATGTGATCGCAAGAAAAACACGAAGACGAGCTGTGGCCTTCTTTTTCTTCACTTGAACTCCCAGTTTTCCTGACTTCATCAGGAAGTAAAGACAGAAACATGAGCGACTTGTTGCACTAAGTCAGACTGTTACATGTAAAAGGTAATGTTCAGAAATGTTTTAACAAAAACACTGAATAAAAAACAGTGAAAAAAAAACTCCTCTCTGTCCTGTTTTACTTCAAGAATGAACTTAAATCTTTTCATATTTAGATCATTAACTTGAGACTACAGCCTCATAAAATAAAAAACCTCACACATGTGATCTGTCAAGTTTCAGCATGCATGCAGGGAGGGAACACACCCTGTCAGTCTCACGCTGTTGTTCTTGATATTTCAGTTTTTTTTTCCAGCTGTTAGAGGAAAAAAACAACCCTCAAAGCTTACAGAAAAAATCTCTCTTAAGAGCTCTTAAGTCTCCTCGAGTCACGTCAACAACAGACACACTTTAACAAAAATGTAACTCATACAAAACTCAGTCAAATCAAGTGGTCCAACTTTTATCCACAGCTACTGAACACACATCTCTGTATTGTATCGGATGGGGAATTTATTTAAGTTTTTTAAATATATTTCTTGCTAAAAAAAATAAAAAATCTGAACCCTTGGGCTGAATCTTCAAAATGAATCAACAGCAGCAGCGCGGTGATTTTGAAGTTTGGAGGTTTGAGTTGAGCAGCAGACACAAACATTCATTTGGCCAAAAAAAAACAAAGGATGATAAAAATGGTTTTACTGACTTTTACTGTTTTTTTTGTACATGAACAGATTCAGAGTTCCTCACGATGTAGAGCGACAAGAAAAAAACTGATTATGTCAGAACAGATTTTCAAGGTGAGCAGCCGATCTTTAGAAACAGACATGAGGCCAAACAAACACTTTAAAAATAACTAGAACTGTCTGGTTTGATAAAGTGACAAATGAAACCAGTTTAAATTAAATACATTCAAGTTTTATTTTACATTTTAACAGACAAACCTTCATTGACAGGTTTTTAAAAAACACAGCATCAGGGAGAGATGAACCTTTGATCACAACGCTTCTTTGATGAGCAAGGACAGTCTTCTGAAGGCCTGTTGACATATATGGAGAGTTTAGACTACATTCAGGAGTGTGTGTGTGTGTGTGTGTGTGTGTGTGTGTGTGTGTGTGTGTGTGTGTGTGTGTACCTCATCCATCTGCTCTGGTGTGGAGAGTGAAAAGGCCGCTCTGACGTAAGGACACGGGTCATCACTGTTGATCATGAAGACACCTCCAGGTACCAGCAACACCTTCAACACACACACACACACACACACACACACGTCTCATCAGACTCTTGTTTGTACGTGCGTATTTCAGAAATGTGCCGCCCTAAAAGGTCCTGTCGGTTCCAACCAATGGTGAAAGACTAAGAGCAACCCGAGATGAAGACGAAGTGCTAACAGAGAGATTCTCTGTAGAAAAGATTCCCTCCTCTGATGTGACGCACATTCTCGTCTTTTTAAATATCTGCTGAGTAGACGTTTAAAACATCAGGAGAGACGACAGCGCAGATGTTGGAAAAGCCTGATTCTACCCACTCTTGTTCATACACGTCTCATCAGATATTTGCAAGCGGTGATTTGCAAATGCTGCGTGTGTGTGTGTGTGGAGATGTGTGTGTGCGTGGGAGGGTGAACGCTCATTTTCTGAACCCACTCACAGTGCACATAATAGGCCCTTTAGACACACATCCTACACTCTATTCAGACAGAGAACCCGTCTCGCCCCAGTGCAAAACGTCTGCTGAAAAGGAACCAAAAATGCATTGTGGGTAACCTACAGTTGGAACATTGC